>NW_022631947.1:0-21455 GCF_010015895.1 Lontra canadensis
CTCACCTTAAAAGAAAAGACTGGAGCAGGATCTGGATACCATTATGGATGGTTACATCATCACAGGGAACCCCATGACCTCAGCAAGCCTAGGTTCTGCAAGCCCACAGAAGCCTCAATGATGGGGAACAGAAAGTAAGCCCCATTTTTGATTTTTTTAATTTTCATTTTTGAAATTTATTTAATTTATCATGTGTTTTTATTTATATTCCTGGTGGCTTTTTTCCCCCTTTCTTTTCCTCTTATTTATTTTTTTCTCCATATTTTCTACTTTTTCTTGTTTTTTTCTTCTTTTTCTTTTTTTCTTTTCTTACTATATTGTTATTACTATTATTATCTTCTAGCTGTTAAAAAAAAAAAAAGCCACAGTAAAAAAGAGTAACTTGCAGGGGCTCCTGGGTGGCTCAGTCTGCTGAACATCTGACTTCAGCTTAAGTCATGATCTCAGCATCCTGGGATCAAGCCCTATGTCTAGGTCTGTGCTCAGCATCGGGTCTGCATCTTCCTTTCCCTCTCCTCCCACCCTTCTCTCTGCTTGTGCTCTCTCTCTTTCTCTCAAATAAATAAAACCTTAGAAAATAAAGAGAGACTACTCTAAACACCCACAGTTCCACCCAGCCAGGAAAAATCACCAGGCACACACTGTCTACATAGGGGACAGTATTTATTACTCCACTATTTAAAGCTTAGGGGAAGGAACTGTTCCACCTAATCCATGGAAACAAAGTAAAATAAAATGGAGAGAGAGAGGATTAAGATCCTAAAGAAAGAACAAGGGTAAATGTCAGAAAAGGAACTAAATGAAACAGGAATAAGCAATATATTTTGTAAAGCAGTTAAAGTAATGATTATAAAGATACTAACTGGAATGAAGATAAGAGTACAAGAACTCAGTGAATATTTCAATAAACAGAGATATATTAAAAATAATCAATCAAAATCAGATAATACAATAAAAGAAATAAAAAACACACAGTAGATTAGAGGATATAAAAGAATATACTGATCTGGAAAACAGGCCAATGGAAATTCTGGGAATGGCCAGCAATCCTTGAAATGATAGATGAAAGATTACTCCAAACTTTACTACAAAACAGAGGAGAAGGCAAGGGGTTCAATGCTCAGAGATGAAGACCCTTTGCTCTTCTTGGCTCCACTTTTATTGGTCCTTCAGGATAATCACAAATCCTTATCACTGTTTCTCAAACATGTGTTATGTGATAAAGGCTCTTACTGGAACTAGGAAGATCTACTTACAGGAAAGACATGGTATGCTAATCTGTGTGTTCTGTGAGTTCTCATAAACATAGCCAAAGGACAATGCATAGATCTTAGGGAGCCCAGCAGCTTGTTTGGTCTACGAAAGCTTCAGGGAAGGCAGATCCCCATGGCATTCCAATGGCAGAGTGGTCGCACGGACATCAGCATTCCAAAGAGCTATGCCATTCTCTGAAACCTCCCTGACCTCAGGCCTCCATGTTACATTTTAGCAAGCCCGGTATTATGATTGATTTCATGATCTATATTAATCCCAACATGGAAACAAAAGTTGAATAACAAAAAGGGAAACTAATTTTTTTAATGAGGATAAAGAGATATTTCAGAAAATATGAAGCAATCACATTATAGAGATCTTAAAGAAGACAGAAAGAAAGGGGTACAAAACTTATTTGAATTAATATGTGGAAACACATAATTTAAGCAAGTAAATAGATATCCAACACCAAGAAGCACAGATCATCTTCAAACTAGATGACTCCAAGGTGATCCACATAATATAATAATTAAAATGTAAAATATTGGGGGTACCTGGGTGGTTCAGTTGGTTAAGCAACTGTCTTTGGCTCAGGTCATGATCCTGGAATCCCAGGATGGAGTCCCTCATTGGGATCCCTGCTCAGTGGGGAGTCTGCTTCTCCCTCTGATCTTTCGCCTCTCATGATCTCTCTCTCTTTCATTCTCTCTCTCTCTCAAATAAAGAAATAAAATCTTTTAAAATAAATAATAAAATCTAAAATGTTATAAAGATACTTTTTTAAAACAGTAAGGGAGAAACAAAAGGGTCTATAGGAGAAAACCTATAAGGAGTGAGCTGATCTTTCAGTAGAAACTTTGCAGGCCATGTGAAAATGGCATGATATATTGAAAGTACTAAAGAAAAAAATAAATAAATAAACCTATAAGCAAATATATGCTACACATTAATATTATTGCTCAGATATGAAGGATATATAAATAGTTTCACAAATAATAAATGAGTTTATTACCACTAAAGTAGCATGGAAGTGGGGAAACTAGTTATGGTCTGTGAGTCAAGGAGAGGATTCCCAGCTTGGGTCACCATAAACAAGGAGGCAGGCCAGGCTGGTGACTGCTCTCTGCCAGAGCACCCAGAAAAGGACTGGAACTTGTAGGCCATTTACAATGTCCCAGGAGGGGAAAATGGCTGTACCCAATGCAGCTCTCAGGGTGCTGGCCCCAGAAAGGACAGTAAGGTGACAAACAGCTGTCCCCTAGAAGCAGTGGAGCAGGTGCATACAGAAACCTGCAACCACTCTCAGTTCCTGGACACACAAAGGGCAGTGACATGGTCCCTTGGACCTCCCCTGGGAGGATTGCAGTGGACATGTACAACAGTCTGTAGAGTTTGTCAAACACAAAAGTGAAGACTGTTTGTTCCATATGGTTTATTGGAGAGGGGGAACCTCAATCTTTTAGCTCTGGGGCCAGAGAACAGAGCATAGCCATTTTTATTTGATTCCTCTAAGGAGCCAAGAAAGCCTCAAGGAAAAAAAAAAAAAAAGGCCACACAGAGAACTAGCTTACACTGGGCCTAAACCCCTGGCAAAGGGTGGGACAACTCTGCCCATGCAAAGACATCTGAGAAGATGCATAATGGATGCCTCCAGAAGACTGACTGGAGGAACAGGAGGACAACTGGTTTATGGATCCAAGACTCTAAACTTCCAATGCCAGAGGAATAGTATATTGAACGTGGTGTGTGTGTGTGTGTGTGTGTGTGTGTGTGTGTGTGTGTCTTTTAATCTAAATTTTCCATTTGTTTTTTTTAACCTTTTTCCCATTTCAACTAGTTTCTTATTTTACCAACTTCTGTTTTTAAGTCGCTTTTTAACTTTTATTTTTTACACCTATATTGCATAGAAATATGCTTCATTTTAGTCATTTGTACACTCTATTCACTTTTCTTTTTGTATATAGATAAATTTTGCTTTCTTTGTAATTATGGAAGTTAGTTTCTTCTAACACACAGACCAAAACTCAGGAACAAGTGGCTCACCCTGAGAGACTATAGTCTCTACTCCCTCCCACACACGCTTTATTTTTCTCGATTTTTCTTGTTTGTTCTGTTTTGCTTTTTGTTTGCTTTTCCACTTTGCTTTATGATCACCTTGGATTTCTCTAGGGTGATTTTGCTCGTGTTGTTGTTGATATTTTTGACTCCGCTCACCCATCACCCATTATTCTCTGGGAAAAATGACTAGAAGGAGGAATTAACAACAAAGAAAAGAACCAGAGACAATGTTCTCTGCCACAGAGATAATCATTATGGATATAAGCAAGGTGGCAGAGATGGAATTCAGTATAGTAATTAAAAAGTAAATAGTTGGACTCAAAAAAAAAATACAGTGGAGAAGCTAAGGCAGAAAAGAGATCTAATCAGGTCAAACTTAATGTTATGACTGAGATACAGTCTAAATTGGATGTGCTAACAGCTAGGGTTAATGAGGCAGAAAAGAGAAAAAGTAATCTAAAAGACAGGCTGATGGAAATAAAAGAGGTTGAGGAAAAGAGAGAAAGACAATTAATAACCTATGAAGAAAGCCTTCAAGAATTGATGATGCTCTGAAAAGAAAAACATGTCAAAGATATTGAGGTTTCTGAAGGGGAGGTAAGAGGGCCAGAAGATATATTTGAGCAAATCATCATCAGGAATGTCCCTAATCTGGGGCAGGAAACAAGCATTCATGTCCAAGAGGCAGCAAGGACTGCTCCCAAAATCAATAAAAATAGATCTCAACAGATAATAGTGAAGTTTACAAATTTTAGAGAAAAAGAAACAATACTACAAGCTGTTTTAGATGGGAGGTTTCTTATGTACAGAGGGAGAAACATCAGAATAGCATCAGACCTGTTCACAGAAAACTGGCAGGCCACAGAGGGCAAAATATATTTAGGATATTAAATGAGAAGAATATGCTGTCAAGAATTCTTTATCCAGTGAGGTGATTTAGAATGGAAAGAGAGATAAAGATATATATGCAACATCCCATCCTAAGTCAACAGAACACTCATTATTTTCAAGTGTACAGGAAAGTTTCTCCATAATAGATCACATAGTGGGCTACAAATTAGGTCTTAACTGATACCAAATGATTGAGATTATTGCTGGCATATTCCAGGACACAATGCTTTGAAACTTGAACTCACTCACAAGAGGAAATTTGGAAGGAAACCAAACACTTGGAGCTTAATGAGTATCCTGCTATAGAATGAATGGATCAACCAGGAAATTAATAACAATTTTTCAAAATATCATGGAAACTCTTGAGAATGAAAACACAGTTCAAAAGCTATGGGATATAACAAAGCCTGTTCTAAGAGGGAAGTACATTTTAATAATAATAGAAAAATAGAAAAATCCAAATGCACAAGCTACACTTAAATCTGAAGGACCTGGAGAAAGAACAGCAAATAAGGCCTCAACTGATCAGAAGAGACAAATAAAGATTAGAGCTGAAATCAATGAAACAGAAACCAGAATTACAGTAAAATGGATCACTAAAACTAGAAGCTGGTTCATTCAGAGAATTAATAAGATCAATAAACCTATGGCCAGATTTTTCCAAAAGAAAAATGAAAGGACCCACATTAATAAACCATGAATAGGGAGAGATCACAACAAACGGCAATCAAAGGTAAACGATTTTAATAACATATTATGAGCAACTATATGCCAACAATTTAGGCAATCTGGAAGAAAAGGATCTATTCCTGGAAAGTTATAAACTACCAAAACTTAAACAGGAAGAAAGAGACCATCTGAATAGACAAATAACCAGCAAGGAAATAGAAGCAATAATCAAAAACCTCCCAAAAAACAAGGGTCCACAGACAGCTGGCTCCCCAGGGGAATTCAACCAATCATTTAAAGAAGAAATGATACTTATTCTACAGAAACTTTTCAAAAAATAGAAACAGAAGGGAAACTTCCAAAATCCTTCTGTGAGGCCAGCATTATTTTGATCACAAAGTAAGACAAAGACCCCATCAAAAAGGAGAATTAGAGACCAAAATTCCTGATGAATATGGATGTCAAAATAATTAACAAGATCCTAGCCATAGGATCCAGTAGAACATTAGGAGGGTTATTCACCACAAGAAAGTGAGATTTATTCCTGGGTTGTAAGGGTGATTTAACATTTACAAATCAATAAATGTGATACATCACATTACTAAAATAAAGGACAAGAGCCACATGATCCTCTCAACTGATGCAGAAAACACATTTGACAAAATGCAGCATCCTTTCTTAATTGACACTTCAGAATATAGGGGTAAAGGGAACACACCTCAATGTCATAAAAGTGATCTATGAAATTGCCACACCCAATGTCTCAGTGAGGTATTCTAAGTGTGGAAAAGCTGAGAACTTTCCCTTAAGGTCAGGAACATGACAGGGATCCCCACTCACCACTATTTTTCAACATAGTAGTAGAGTTCCTAGCCTCAGCAGGAAAAAAAAAAAAAAAAAAGGAAATGAATGTCATTTGAATTGACAAAGAAGAAGTCAAACTCTCTCCATTCAGAGATGACACAATACTTAATATGGAAAACCCAAAACATTCCACAAAAAAATTATAAAATTCATACAATAATTCAGCAACGTGGCAGGATACAAAATCAATGCACAGAAATGAGTTGGACTTCTATAAACTAACAATATGACTAAAGAAACAGAAAGGAAGGTGTTGATCTGATTTACAATTGCAACAACCATAAGATACCTAGGAATAAACCTAACCAATGAGGTAAAGAGATGCACTCTAAGAAGTAGAGAACACTTATGAAAGAAACTGAGGAAGACACAAAGAGATAAAAAACTTTCCATGATCATGGATTAAATGAATAAACATTGTTAAAATGTCTATGCTTCCCAGAACAATCTACACATTCAAAGCAACCCCTATCAAAATACCTCTGACATTTTTCACATAAGTGGAACAAACAATCCTAAAATGTATATGGAACCAGAAAAAGACCCTGAATGGCCAGGGGAATGTTGAAAAGAAACCCAAAGCTGGTGGCGACACAGTGCTGATATTACAAAGTTGTGATCATCAAGACAATTTAGTACTGGCACACAAACAGACACATAGAACAATGTAACAGAATAGAAAGCCTGAAGTGGACCCTCAACTTTGTGGTCAATTAATTGACAAATCAGGAAGGAATTTTCACTGGAAAAAAAAGGGTCTCTTCAACAAATGATGTTGGGAAAATTAGACAGCCACATGCAGAGGAGTGAAACTCTCTTTAACCATACACAAAGGTAAACTCACAATGGATGAAAGACCTCAGTGTGAGACAGGAATCCATCAAAATCCTAGAGCAGTACAAAGGCAGTAACATCTTCCACCTTGGACACACCAACTTCGTGCAAGACATGTCTCTAAAGATAAGGGAAACAAAAGTGGAAATGAACTTTTGGGACTTCATCAAGATAAAGATTTGCACAGCAAAGGAAACAGTCAATGAAACTATTAGGCAGCCCTCAGAATGGGAGAAGATATTTGAAAATGAGATTAAAATAAAGGGCTGATATCTAAGATCTCTAAAGAATTTCCAAAACTCAATATCCAAAAAAAAAAAAAAAGAATCAAGTCAAGAAATGGGCAGAAGATATTAATAAACAATTATCCAAAGAAGACATAAAAATGGCCAACAGACTCATGAAAAAATGCTCAACATCACTAGCCATCAGGGAAATTAAAATCAAAACCACAATGAGATACCACCTTATACCAGTTACAATGACTAAAATGAACAAGACAGGGAACAGCAAATGTTGGCGAGGATGTGGAGAAAGTGGAACCTTCTTACACTCTTGGTGGGAATTCAAGGTTGTATGGTCACTCTGGCAAGCGGAATGGAGGTTCCTCCAGATGTAAAAAAATAGAGCTGCTCTACTACCCAGAAATTGCGCTATTAGGTGCTTACCCCAAGGATAGAGATGTAGTGAAATAATGTGCACAGGCACCCCAAGGTTCATAACAGCAATGTTCATAATAGCTAAACTGTGGAAAGGGTCAAGATATCCTTCAACAGATGAATGGATAAAGAAGAAGTGTTTCATATATATAATGGAATATTTTTCAGCCATTTGAAAGGATGAATACCTACAATTTGCACTGGCATGGATGGAAATGGGGGATTCACTTATACTAAGTGAAATAAATCAAGCAGAGAAGGGCAATAATAATGGTTTCACTCATAGGTGGTACATAAGGAATAGAGTGGAGGACCATAGGAGAAGGGAGGGAAAACTGAATAGTAAGAAATAAGAAAGGGAGACAAATGAAGAGAGACTCCTGTCTCCAGAAACAAGCTGAGGGTTTTGGAAAGGAAGGAGGGCAAAAGTATTGGTGAACTGGGTGATTTACATTAAGAAGAGCACATGATGTGATTGAAGAAGAGCACATGATGTGATGAGTGCTGGATGTTATATGCAGCTAATGAATTATTGAACAGTATATCTGAAACTAATGATGTACTACATGTTGGCTAATTGAATTTAAGTTAAGAAAATCAAAGTGAAAAGAGTGGAAAACCTATGGCTATAATTAGACACAAGAAAATCATTTAAAAATGTAGTATGCAACAGCTCTTACATACAAGGTTCAGGAGGGAGTAAAAACAAACGGCGGGTAAAAAGAAAAGGGAAGAAAAAATAAAAGGGAAGTTTTTCTTTTCATTCTTTAAAGAATATGATTAAACTTAAAAGACCATGAAATTTATATTGACTGCTCTTTCCTCATATATATCATGGTAATGGTAACCACAAACCCAAAAACCTATGATAGATATACAAAATAAATAAATAAATAAATATAAAGGATGTCAAAACCTTACAGTATAGAAACTCATTGATCACAATGAAACACAGCAAAAGAAGAAAGGAACAAAAATCTATGAAAACAACCAGAAAATATTTTTAATGACAATAAGTGCATGCCTATCAACAATTACATTAAGTGTAAAAAGCCTAAATGTTCCAATCAAAACACATAGGATAGATATAAAAACAAGTCCCATTCCAATGCTTCCTATGAAAGATGCACCTCAGACCAAAAAACACAGACATAGTGAAATTGAAGTGCTGGAAAAATATTCACCATGCAAATAGAAGAGAGAGAGAGAGGGAATAAAAAAAGATGAGGTTTCAATGTTTAAATCAGGGGGAAAAAAAGAAAGACTTTAAAACAAAGACTGTAACAAGAGACAAAGAAAGATTACATAATGAAAGGGATCAATCCAACACAAAGATATAGCAATGGAAATATCTAGGCATCCAACACTGGAATACCTAAAAATGTAAAGCAAGCAAAAATAGACATAATTAGATAAATTGATGGTGATGCAATAATAAAAGGGAGCATTAACACTCCACTTACATTAATGGGTAAATCATCCAGGCAGAAAATCAATAAAGAAAGGTGTCTGAATGACACATTGCATGAGAAAGATATAACAAATATGCACTGGATATGCCATTCAAAAACAACAGAATACACGTTCTTTCAAGTGTACATGGATATTCTCTGGAACAGATCATGCATTAGACAAAAAAATAAACATCAATTAATTTATATACATTGAAATCATACTATGTATGTCTTCTGATCATAATGGCAGGAAGCATAATGGAAGTCACAAGAAAGAATAATGGAAAACATACAAACACATGGAGAATAAACAACATGTTACTAAACAACAAATGACTCAAAGAAGAAATCAGAAAAGAATTTTAAAATAAATGATAGGTGATATATGATGGATAGATAGATGAGAGATAATAGATGGTAGATATAGATAGATGATAGGTCAAAGAATTTTAAGAGAGGTGATAGATGATAGATGATAGATAGCTAGATGATAGACAGATGATAGATGATAGATAGATAGATGATACATGACAGATAGATACAGAAGAAAATGAAAACACAATGGTCCAAAATCTATGGAACACAACAAAAGCAGTTCTAAAAGGGAACCATATAGCAATGAAGGTCTATGTCAAGAAACAAGAAAATACTCACATAAACAATCTAGTCTTACACCTAAAGAAACAAGAAAAGAACAAAAATAGCCCAGGGTGAATAAAATAAAGGAAATACTAAAGATCAGAATGGAAAAAAAAATTACATAAATAAAAAAAAAAAGAAAGAAAGAGAGAAATTCAAGAAACCGGAAGCTGGTTCTTTGGAAACATAAACAAAATTGACAAATCCTTAATCAGAATCATCAAGGAAAAAATAGAAAAGATCCACCTAAATAAAGTCAGAAACAAGAGCAGGAAAGTAACCATTGGCATCATAGATATAAAAGCATTAAAAATAATACTACAATTTCACTCATATGTGTAATATAAGAAAAAGCACAGAAGATCATAGGGAAAGTGAGGGAAAACTTAATCAGAGAGGAAGAAAAAGCATGAGAGACTCAATATAGGAAAAAAAAATTGAGGGTTTTGGAAAGGGAGGATGGATTTTGGAAAGGTGGGGGATGGGGTAACCGGGTATTGATAATTAAGGAGGGCATGTGAGGTGATGGGCACTGAGTGTTATACACAACTGATGAATTATTGAACTCTACATCTGAAACTAATGATGTACTATATGTTGGCTAATTGAACTTAAATTTAAAAAAATAAGACTATGAAAAATAACATGGAGGACATTAGGAGAAGGAAAGGAAAAGTAAATTGGGCTAAATCAGAAAGGGAGACAAACCACAAGAGACTGTGGACTCTAAAACAGGGTTTTGGAGGGGAGGTGGGTGAGGGATGGGTTGGCCTGGAATTGGGTATTAAGGAAGGCACATATTGCATGGAACACTCGGTGTGGTGCATATACAATTAATCTTAGAGCACTGCAAAATAAAATAAAATTAATTTAAAAAAAAGAAAAATTCTATGTTAACAAACTGGACAACCTGGAAGAAATAAATAAATTACTAGAGATTGACAATCTTCCTAAATTAGACCAGAAATAAATAAATAAGTAAATAAACTCTAAATAGACTGATTATAAGTAATAAAATTGAACCAGTTAACAACAACAAACACAGCAGCAATTACAACAAGAACAACAACAATAATAAAGAGTGAGAAAGAGGAAGATGGTGGCGAAGTCCCAGGATCTAGGCTCATCTCATTCAAAACAAAACTAGATGACTATCAAATTATCCTAAACAACCCAGAAGTACACCAGAAGACACACTAAAGGAACTCCAAAATTAAAGGGAGAGAAGTGACCACATCAAAGAAGGTCAGAAGCACAGAGACATGATTTAGTGGAGAAAGGGATCATGGGTCCAACAGAGGGGATGGATACATGGTCACAGAGAAGGGTGATAGAGAGAGAACAGAGAACACACAAGGAAAACAGTTCCCCAAAGACATAGGCTTGGAAAATGAGAGGGGTTGACTTTCTTGAGTTTGTACTACCAGCCTCACCTAGAGCTTGGGGTTTTAACTGTCAGCAGGCTTGACTGGGATAGAACCAGAGTGCACTGCATTTGTCCTGGAGAGAAGGCAGGCAAATATCCTGTGGACAGAAAGCATGGAAACAGAAATTTGAAAAGTGTCTAGGGGGAAAAGTGAGATGATTATGTATACTTCTTGAAATGTCTCCCCAAGGGCAGCATTCAAGGAGGCACGTCTTTAGAAACAAAGGAGCTATTGGGCTCCATTTCCCTCTCCTTCCACTCAGTATAAACACAGAAGCACCTGCTGAAGCATCACAAAACCTATTTTGGTTGTCTAACTTACTTATATCAAGTTCCATATACTTGTGTTATGGCAGGACTGCCCTTCTCAGTCAAACATGCCTCAGTTGCAATGCAGCGGGTCCCTCCCCAAAAGAACCAGCACAGACCGCTGCCTACCACATCTCCCAGTCAGAGAGATATGCAGTGCCTCAGTTCACAAGAAAGTAGTACCAAGTCTTATTTCAAAGAAGATCAGAGCATGACTGATTAAAACGTACCACATTCTGGTAAAGAGCAAAACTCTGCCCACAGTAGGCAGGGAGAGCCTCTGAAAACATGCGCCTGACAGAGCAGCCAAAACATAACATCAGAGGGTATGCTGCACACAGCAGAGAAACTCCCTGAAGCATCAGGCCCTACACACTACATAACCTCTTCTTCATAGTGCCATTACTTTCGGTGCAGGAAACACAACTACTTTTCTAACCAAAAAAAAAAAAAAAAAGGAAGAGAATTAGACAAAATGACAAGATGGAGGAATTCATCCCAAATGAAAGAACAAGGTAAGGCAATGCCCAGAGAGCTCCATGAAACTGATAAGATACCTGAAGGAAAGCTTAAAGCAACAATCATAAAGATACCCCCTGGGCTTGAGAAAAGAAGAATAGAAAACTTCAAGAAGACCCATACCACAGAATTAAGGAGTTAAAAAAAAAAAGATATCAATCAGGAATTAAGAATGCAATAAATGAAATTAGAAGCAGGCTTGATGCAATGCACAGAAGGCTGGAAGAACCAGAAGAATGAATTATTGATATCAAGGACAAAATAATGGAAAATAAAGAAGCCAAGTAAAGGGAGAAAAATTATGTAAAATGAGAATAGACTTAGGGAACTTGGCGACTCAAAAATAAAGTAATAATATTCATAATGGAGCATTTCTAGAAGAGAGATAGAAGGGGGCAGAAGGTATATTTGAGGAAATAATAACTGTAAAACTCTCTAATATGGGGAAAGAAACAGACATCCAGATCCAAGAGACAGAGAACTTCCATCAAAATCAACAAAAGCAGGCCAACATCAAGATTTGTTGTAATGAAATGTTCAAAAAACAGTGGTAAAGAAAAAAAAAAAATCTTAAAAGCATGCAAGCAGCAACAACAAAATCCTTAACTTAGTTGAGAAGACCCATAATGCTATCTGGAGATTTCTCAACAGATACTTGGAAAGACATGGGGAGTGACATGATATATTTGAAGAGCTGGGTGGGATAATCTGCACTCAAGAATAACTCTCTCCATCAAAGCTCTCATTCAGAATAGAAAGAGAGATAAAGAGTTTTGCATATAAACAAAGACTAAAGGAATTTGTGAACACTTAACCAGCCCTGCAGAAAATATTAAAAGGGCTCCTTGAGATGAAAGGAGAGACCAAAAGTGACAAAGATAAGATGTTATCAGAGAAAATCTTCAGAAACAGTGACTGAGTGAGAAATAAAATGACAAAAATATGTATTTACCAATAAGTACTTCATATATAAATGGACTAAACACTCCACAGAAAATACATACGGTGTCAGAATTAAAAAAAAAAAGAAAAGACAAGACCCATCTACATGCTCCCTCCAAGAGACTCCCTTCAGACTTATGGATGCCTTCAGATTAAAAGTGAGGGGATGAGAAAAAAAAATTACCGTGCAAATAGATGTCAAAGTAAAGCCAGAATAGCAATATTTACACCATACAAACTAGGCTTTAAAGCAAAATCCAGTGGAGGCTAAGATGGTGGTGAGGTAAGAGGACCTTAGGCTTTTTTTGACGCTTGAAAACTATCAAATCATTCTGAATACCAACACATCGACCTAAGGACTTCACCACTGCAATACTGAGGAAGAGAGGAATATGGAGATGCGAGGTTTTTTGGGGGGGTTATAAATGGGTACTGCAGAGGGGAGGGATCCCTGGTCATAGAAAAAGGTGAGAGTGAGTGGAGTACACAAGGATATGCACAAAGAGAACACTTCCCCAAAGCCACTGGCTTGGCAAATGGGAGGGTTTGATTTCCATGAAAATTTCAACCAGCAGGGCTCAAAGACTAGAGATTTATTGCAGGAGTACTGGGTGTTGTACATAAGCAATGAATCTTGAAACACTGCATCAAAAACTAATGATGTATTTTATGATGATTAACATAACACAATAAAAATTAAGAAAAAAAAAGATTAGAGGTTTAGAGGTGCATAAGCACAGAGACACCTGCTGAGGTCTGCTATCCTGAATACTGGCTGTTCAACCTGCTTTATTCCAGAATCCATTGCCCTGTGCTCTGGTGAAACTGCCCCTCTGGGTCACATCTGCATTAGTACGAGTGCAGTAAGGCCTTCCCCCAGAAGAGCAGCTCACATAGCACACCACTAAATTTGGAGTTTCTAAAATCAGCAAGCTTAGCTGTGATAGAGCCCAAAGTTAAGTAACACGGAGGCTTATAATGTGAAAACAGTGCTCTGAAAAATGACTAGAGTGCATGAGGAGAAATTATTTGTGCTTCTGAGAGTACTGTTGAAAACAGCAAGCGTGGATTCCACTTTCTGGGGAAGAAAAAGGAGATGGCTGGTGCCATTTTCCTCCAATGCCCCTCAACTTCCTTAAACAGCACAGCACCAACACTGCCTGCATATCCTGCTTACAGCCCATCCCAACCCCCTGCACTCTGCTGGTACTACATTTCTTGAATAAATGTATCTAAGGACTAGAGCAGTGGAACTCTTCCCAAGAAGACCAGCACGAAGACCCTCATGCACTATATGACAAAGAGTTCCAAAAATCTTGAGTTCTAGTAGAAGTAGCAGATCTAATTTACCAAGCAGACCAGAAGCATACTGAGTTAAAACCCACCACATTTTGGCCAGTGTCAAAACACTCCTCACTGCAGGCAAACATGGCGGATGATTGACCTGAGGGGTAGAGCAACCAAACCATAGAGGCAGAGTGCCAGCAACACAAACCAGAGACACTCACTGAAGTGTCAGGCACTGTGCATTATAAAACATCTTCACACAGTCTTTACTCTCATAAGCGGGAAGAACAATAGGCTTTCTTAAAACACACAGAAGACAGAGAATTAGAAAAAAAAAATGGCAATATGAAGCAATTCATCCCAAAAGAAAGGTCAAAAAACAGTCACAGTCAGGGTCAATGAAATAGATATAAACAATATGCCTTATGGAGAACTTAAAACAAAATCATAAGAAAACTATCTGGTTGTGAGAAGAGTATGAGAAATATCAGGGAGACACTTACCACAGAGATAAAGGAGCTTAAAAACAGACAGAAATGAGAAATATAATAAATGAAATATGAAACCAACTGGATGTAATGACAATAGGATGGAAGAAACAGAGGAATGAATAAGTGATTCAAAAGCTAGAATTATGGAAAATAAAGAAGCTGAAAAAAAGGAGAAAGAACAATGATGGATTTTGGAGTAGACTTAGAGAATTCAGTGACATCTAGTTTACTTATATATTTGCATTGTAAGAGTCCCAGAGGAAAAGAGGAAAAAGGGTGCAGAAGGTTTATTTGAGGAAATAATAGCTGAAAATTTCCTAAACTGGGGAAGGAAACAGACGTCCAAATCCAGAAGGCACAGAAAACTCTCATTAAAAAAAAAAAAAAAGACCAACACTGAGCCATATTGTAGTTAAATATCAAAAAATATATATATAGTGATTAAGAAAAATCTTAAGTGTGACAAGGCAAAGGAAGTCCCTATTTTTTAAGGGAAGGTGAATAAGGTTATCTGCAGATCTCTCAATAGAAATATGGCAAGCGAGAAGGGAGTTTCATGATATATTCAACACACTGAATAGGGAACAAATTGCAGCCAAGTATACTCTATTCAGCAAGGCTATCATTCACAGTAGAAGGAGAGATAAATAGTTTACAACACAAACAAAAACTGAAGGAATCTGTGACCACTAAACTAGTCCAGCAAGAAATATGAAAGAGAACACTTTGAACATGAAGGAAAAACCAAAAGTCATAAAGACTGGAAAGGAATAGAGATAATTTCCAGAAACTATGACAAACAAGTAATAATGTGACACTGAATAGTTATTTATCAATAATTTGAATGTAAATAAATGAAATGCTCCAATGAAAAGACATAGTGTGAGAACAGATGAAACACACACACACACACACACACACACACACACACACACACACACAAGACTCATCTGTATGCTTATTCAAGACATTCATTTTTAGACCTAAAGTCACCAGTAGATTGAAAGAAAGGTGATGGAGAAATATCTATCAAGCAAAAGAACACCAAAAGAAACCCCAGGTGGAATACTTGTGTCAGACAAACTAGATTTTAATACAAACACTATAAGAAATATGGAGAAGGGCAATATATCATAATAAAGGGGTCTACCATCACACAAGAAGATATAACAATTAAAAATATTTATTCCCCCAACTGGAAATCAACAAAGTATATAAAACAATTAATAACAAATGTAAAGGTACTCATTGATAATAAAGCCATAATAGGAGAATTTCATACACAACTCATCAATAGAAAGACCATCTAAAGAGAAAATCAACAAGGAAACAATGGCTTTGAGTGACACACTGGACCAAATAGAGTTAATAGATATATTTAGAATATTTCATTATAAAACATTAGAATGTGTATTCTTTTCAAGGGCACATTGGGCATTAGCCAGAATAGGTCATACACTGGGTCAAAAATCACAATCAGACCTCAACAAGTACAAAATAATTTCAGCAATGCCTTGCATACATTCTGACCGCAATACTATAAAACTCGAAATCGACCATAAGAAAAAAAAAAAAAAAACAAATACCTGGAGGTTAAACAAAATGCCACTAAGGAATGAATGGCTCTTGACTTCAATCTATATTACAAAGCAGTGATTACCAAGACAGAATGGTATTCACACAAAAACAGACATATAGATCAAAGCAACAGAAGAATGTCTCCAGAAATGGACCTTCAACACTATGGTCGACTAATCTTTGACAAATCAGGAATAAAAAAAAAATGTCCAATGGGAAAAAAATGACAGTCTCTTCAATAAACATTGCAGAGAAAATTGGACAGCTATATACAGAATAATGAAACTAGACCATTCTCTTACACCATACAAAGATAAACTCTAAACTGATGGAAGACATCAATGTGAGACAGCAATCCATCAAAATCCTAGAGGAGAACATAGTTACAAGGCAAGGCAAACAAAAGCAAAAATTAACTTTTGGACTTCATCAAGATAAAAATATTTTGCTCAAAAAAGGAAAAAGTCAAAAAACTCAGAGGCCACACACCGAATGGGAGAAGACATTCACAAATGACAGCACAGATAAAGGGCTGGTATCCAAGATCAGTGAAGAACTCCTCAAACTCAACTCTGAAAAACCAGATAATCATGTGAAAAATGGGAGAAGACATGAACAATTCTCCAAAGACGACATACAAATGGATAACAGACACATGAAAAATGTTCATCCTCATTAGCCATCAGGGAAATTCAAATCAAAACTACAATGAAATACACCTTACACCACTTAGAATGGCAAAAATAAGAAAGAAAACAACATATCCAGGCAAGGATGTGGATGGAGAAAGGGGAAAGCTCCTCACTGTCAGTGAGAATGTGAGCCGGTATAACCACACTGGAAAACAGTATGGAGGTTCCTCAAGACATTAAAAATAAAGTTACTCTATGACTCAGCAATTGCACTACTCGTTATTTATCCCAAAGATACAGATGTAGTGAAAAGAAGGAGCACATGCACCCCAATGTTCATAGTAGCAATGGCCACAATAGCTATACTGTGGAAATAGCCAAGATGCCCTTCAACAGATGAATGGATAAATAAATGTTTCATATATTCAGTGGAATATTGCACAGCCATCAGAAAGGATGACTACCCAACTTTTGCATCAACATGGATGGAACTGGAGGGGATTATGCTAACTAAAATAAGTCAAGCAGAGAAAGACAATTATCCTATGGTTTTACTTATTTGTGGAACATAAGGAATAGCGTGGAGAACAACAGAGGAAGGGAGGGGAAAACTGAAGTTGTGGAGGGGAATCAGAAAGGGATACAAACCATGAAAGACTATGGACCCTGGGAAACAAACTGTTTTGGGAGGTGTGGGGGGATTGAGTAGCTGGGTGATGGGTATTAAGGAGAGCATGCATTGTGATGAGCACTGGATGTTATAATCAACTAATGAATCATTGAGCACAACATCAAAAACAAATGATGCAATGTATGGTGGCTAACAGCATAAAAAATAAATAAACATTTGGAGAAGAAAAAAAAAGAGTGAATGAGTCATCCAGGAAACTAAAGAAATTAAAAAAAATACATAAAAACAACTGAAATGAAAACATAATGGTCTGATACCTTTGGGATGGAATGAAAGCAGTCAGAAGACAGAAGTATGTAACAATACAGACCAACCTCAAGAAGCAAGAAAATGTCAAACTACTGAACCTTACACCTGAAAGAGCTAGAAAAGGGAAAACAAATGAAGCCTAAAGCCAGCAGTAAAGGGGGAAAATATTAGAACAGAAATAAGTGATACAGAAAATAAACATTAGAACAGATCAATGAAATAAAGAATTAGTTCTTTGAAAAATATGATAAAATTGATAAACATCCAGCCAGAGTTATCAAAAACAAAAAAGAAAGTAACCAAAAAAGTAACATAACAAATGAGAGAGGAGAAATAACAACACCACAGAAATACAAATGATTGCATTTCTGTGAATATAGAATATTATGAGAAATTATATGCGAAAAAATCAGGCAATCTGGAATAACTGGATAAATTCCTAGAATTATATAAACTATCATAACTGAAAACAGTAAGATATAGCAAACATGAACAGACCAATGACCAGGAAATAAACTGAATCAGTAATAAAAAAAAAAAAAAACTCCAACAAACAAAAGTCCAGGGCCATATAGCTCCACAGATGAATTCTACCAAACAATTAAAGAAGAGTTAATAACCATTTTTCTCAAACTATTCCAAAAAATCAAAATGGAAGGAAATCTTTCAAACTCATTTTATGAGACCAGCATTACCCTGATTCCAAAACTAGAAGAAAAAAAACCTCAATTATAAAAAGAGAACTAGAGACTAATTATTTCAATAAACATGGATGCAAAAATTCTCAGCCAAATACTAGCAAACCAAATCTAACAGTACATTAAAAGAGTTACTCATCACAATCATATGGGTTTAGTCCTGGGCTCCAAGTGTGGTTCAGTATTCACAAATCATTCAATGTGATACACAGCATTGATACAAGAGAGGATAAAAATTATATGATCTGTTCTATATGTGCAGAAAAATCATTTGACAAAGTGCAACATCCATTCTTGTTAAAGAAAAAAAAAACTCAACTAAGTAGAGATAAAAGGAATGTATCTTTACAAATAAAGGCTATATACAAATGATACACAGCCAATATCATCCTCATTGGGGAAGAACTGAACTTTTCTTCTAGAATCAAAAATAAGGCAGTGATGTCCACTCTCACCACTGTTATTTAACAATAGTACTATAAGTCTTAATCTCAGGAAAAAAAACATAAAAGAAAAAAAAGAAATTAAAAAAAAATCTGAAATGGCAAGGAAGAAATCAGACTTTCACTATTTGCAGAAGACAGGATACAATATGAAGAAAACCCAAGAGACATCACCAAAAATATTGTTGGAACCTATACACAAATTCAGTAAATTCACAGGATACAAAATTGACATAAAGAAATATGTTGCATTTCTGTTCGCCAACAATGAAGCAGCAAAAAGAGAAATCAAGGGATCAATCTCATTTACAAGTGAACCAAAAAACCATAAGATACTTAGAAATCTAACCAGAGGTTAAAGATCTGTACTTTGGAAATTATAGGATGCTTATTCAAGTAAATGAAGAGGAAATAGGGAGATGGATAAATATTCCATGCTTATGGATCCAAAGGACAAATATTGTTAAAGTGTCTATAATACACAAAATGATCTACACATTTAATGCAATCCCTATTAAAACACAACCAGCAATTTTCAAAGTTAGAATAAATAATACTAAAATTTGTATGAAAACACAAAAAAACTGGTGGACAAGATGGCGGGGAAGTAGGAGGAGGCGCCCTTTCAACCTGTACCCTAAAGTGAGCTGATTACGTTCCAAAGAACTCCAATCACCCACGAAATCAGCCTGAGATCAGAATTATACACATCTGGATCTCTATAGGAGCAGAAGATGCCAGTGGGCAGGTAAAGCAGAGTGGGAATGTCGGACTGATATCAGAAGATAAACAAAAGGGGGAGGGAGCCACCAGAGGTGACCCACTGGAAAGTAATATCCCAATATGAGAGTGCCCTGCATCTGGGGACCAGCATTAACTTGGAGTTGGGTAGAAAGCACTCAAAAAGAGCAAAGGATCATGGGTGGGGGAATTGTGGGAATCGGGGCTGCTAGGGACAGGGGCTTAAGTCCGCAGACCCAGGACAGCAACCCCTGGTGCAGAGCCAGTGGAGAAACCAGGTCCTGGTCCCTGAGCCACCAATGCCCTGAGATTACCTGGGGTCTGGCGCCATGAGGGGCTGGGAGCCTCGCCGGGCCCCAGAAGCACAGCCTTTTTGCAGTCCCCACAAGAGTGCCCTCCCATGCTATGACAGTCTGAGTCGCGCCCCGAGCCCTCCCCTGAAAGAGGTGCACACAGGCGCCAGCTCTGTGCTCTCCGATCTGGAAAGACCAGGCACTCCCAGCCCAGGCCAGCAGGAAAATCTCAGTGTGCAATAGCTGCTTGGAACCTCTCTGGCAGTTTGGAGCTGCCCAGATGGCCGCCGCTGCTGTGGTTTTGGGTACAAGCAAAAAATCCGGCGTCCCCAGGGACTGCGACTCCGAACCTGCTCAGCCAGAGGCCAAGGAGGAATTTATCTGGGCTCTGCAGCCAGACTGAGGATTCTCTCTGAGAGGGAGGTCAGGGTGCAGTTTGCTTTCCTCTAAACTTACAAAAACCATCAAAAGCGGTCAAGGCGAGAGAGGGAGAGAGAGAGAGAGAGAGAGAGAGAGAGAGAGAGATGTGAACAAACATAAAAATCTCCAGAGAACAAAAGCCTGAAAAAAACAGTTTCCTCAGAACCCACCCCCTTGAGGGGGGCAGGAGGACTTAACTCAAAGATAATCATTGACTGAAAACCCACGTGGCAGGCCCCTCCCCCAGAAAAACAACAAGGAAAGAAAAAAAAAAGAGACTACAAAAGAACAACCACCACTACTTCAGAGGACAACTTTTATCTGTAATTCGTTCCCACTACTCTGGCTCATTTTTTTTATATAGATAATTTTTTAACCTATTTACCATCACAGTGAGATGTCCAGTACATCAAATTCCATAATAACATTCTAACCTGAACTTTTTGATACATACACCTGTGTTTTTCTTCTGCATTTCTATTTTTTAAATTTCATTTTTTTAATTTTAGTTTAGTTTAGCCTAGTTTATTCCTTTTTTATTTTTATTTTCTAATATTCATACAGAGTTAAACTTCAAGGTAATCCCCTTTCCCCAATTAATGCTACCCCTATAGGTAAACCAATTTTTAATCCCCCTTTATTTTAGGAAAGTTGAGTCTTTTAACAAAGACATAAAGATACATCCAGGAAGAATCAAAACAACCTTCCTCTCCCTCACTGAGAATTTAAAACCACTCTCCCATCTTTTTCTTCCACCAGTGTTTCTGTGTTTTTGTGTTAATCCTGATAGTATATATATCTTACACTTGGGTTTTTCGTGACGAGGTTCTTCCTTTATTTGCACATATATATGTATATATACATATATATATTATTTTTTCCCTTCTCAAAAACTTTTTTTTTATTTTTTATTTTTTCAGCATAACAGTATTAATTATTTTTGCACCACACCCAGTGCTCCATGCAATCCGTGCCCTCTCCAATACCCACCACCTGGTTCCCCCAACCTCCCAACCCCCGCCCCTTCAAAACACTCAGATTGTTTTTCAGAGTCCATAGTGTCTCATGGTTCACCTCCCCTTCCAATCTCCCTCAACTCTGTTCTCCTCTCTAACTCCCCTTAACCTCCATGCTATTTGTTATGCTCCACAAATAAGTGAAACCATATTATAATTGACTTTCTCTGCTTGACTTATTTCACTCAGCATAATCTCTTCCAGTCCCGTCCATGTTGATACAAAAGTTGGGTATTCATCCTTTCTGATGGAGGCATAATACTCCATAGTGTATATGGACCACATCTTCCTTATCCATTCATCTGTTGAAGGGCATCTTGGATCTTTCCACTTTGGCGACCGTGGCCATTACTGCTATAAACATTGGGGTACAGATGGCCCTTCTTTTCACTCCATCT
>NW_022631948.1:0-21440 GCF_010015895.1 Lontra canadensis
AAAGAAAGAAAGAAAGAAAGAAAGAAAGAAAGAAAGAAAGAAAGAAAAAATGCTATGGTGGGGGGTAGGGGAACTGAGGGACTTTGAGGCATGAAACCCAGGGGTACAGTCATAGTATCCATGGCATGATAGAGCCTGCTCATATCAGTTTACGTAAGCCATCGTCAGCATTTCTTCCCAACTTTTCATTCAGTGATAGCTAACTGGGGGCTGGAAACCAGACACAGTGGGAGTATTTTTACATGGAAGAATTTTGCAAACACTACAAATCAGGCCTTTTTTCTCCTGACAAACACCAGTTGTTAAATATTTACCACACACAACTGTAAAGCATGTTGAAGAAACAGAGTCTAGCAAAGTTGAGACAGAGAGTAGAAGATAATGCGGAAAGAGAGGAGGCTAAAAATAGACTTTTATGGATGGCACCTGATCATCAGTTTTAAAAAAAATTACACTCAGTTTTTACAAGGATGAGAATGATGAGGTAATAGAGTGTCTTGTAGGCAATAGTAAGAGGTTGGTATCTATATTAAGATCAAAGGTGGGGGGAGGATTTGGGAAAGATGGCATAGTAAGAACCAAGAGGAATCATCCACCTACCTAGACAAAATTGTACTTGCAGAATCTGTCTATTTTGAAACCCTGGAGTCTACTGAAGGCTTCCAACATCCCAGAGAAGTCTTGGTAAGTAAACTGCAGTTAATTTTGGTCAATTTTAGCTCTTACCACAATAGCAGTTATCCATCTCCTCTCCTTATAGCCTTATGGCAGGTAACTGTGCAGATGTTCCTGGAGCAGCTTGCACACAGCTTTTGGGAGCCAGAGTAAACTAAAAGGATCCTGTTCTCCAAATATTGGAAACATGTTACCTGATGGCTGCTTCTGATCACCAAGGGCACACACACAATCAGGCAGTCATTATTGGTATATTTCCCCTTACTGTTTCAAGCCACATGCATCTCCAGTTAAAGTTTCTTCCAGTGGATTTAATGGGCCAGTTGCCTTTTCCCCATTAATTTATTTTTCTTTTTTCCCCCTTTTGGGAGCCAGACATAAATGCCAGGATATTCAAAACAAAAACAAAAAAACAAAAACAAAACAAAACAAAACAAAACAAAACCAAGCGCTAAGTATGAGAGAAAGTAAGAGACTGTGCATCCCCAGGGAAAGGCTTAGAAAAGACCTAAGAAGACCTTAAATTTACAACTAAAGCTGGTCCTTGGCACAGAGATAACCTACCACAATCAAATTAACAAAAATGATAAGAATAACACAAAAACAGCTAACCCTATAGAAGGGAGGGAATCTAATTTTCAAAATTTTCACATTAGTGATTCAAAAGTCTAGTTTCAACAAAAAATCATGAGGCATACAAAGAAATAGGAAGGTGTTGCCCACTCAAAGGAAAAACTAAAACAATAGGAACTATCCCTGGAAAAGACCTGATGGTTAATCTACTAGACAAAGACTTTTTAAAAACTGTCTCAAAGATGCTCAAAGAATTAAAGAAATCAAGAAAACATGTATAAATAAAATAGAAAACAAAAAAATGAAATCAGGATCTGAAAAATACAATGACTGAAAAGAAAAATTCAATAGAGGGATTCAAAAATATTTGAGCAGCGGAGCTTAGATGGCTCAGTCAGTTAAGCATCTGCTTTCAGCTAAGGTCATGATCTCTGGGTCCTGGAATCAAGCCCCATGTCGGGCGGGCTCCCTGCTCAGCGAGCAGTCCACTTCTCCCTTTCCTTCGGATCCTCCTCCCCAGTTGTATTCTCTCTGTCTCAACTAAATAAATAAATAGAATCAACAAAACAAAACAAAAATATTTGAGTATGAAAAAAGGAAGAATAAGTAGGCCTGAAGATATGAAAATGTAAATAATTGAAACTGAGGAACAGAAAGAAAGACTGAAGAAAAGTGAGTGGAGCCTAGGCACCTGTGGCAAACCACCAAACACACAAAAATGCACATTGTTGATGTCCCAGAATAAGAAGGGGTGGTGAGAGTTGGGGGAAATTGGAAAGGGAGGTGAACAACGAGAGACTATGGACTCTGAAAAACAATCTGAAGGGTTTGAAGAGGTGGGGGGGGGGGTGGGAGGTTGGGGGAACCAGGTGGTGGGTATTAGAGAGGGCACGGATTGCATGGAGCACTGGGTGTGGTACAAAAACAATGAATACTGTTATGCTGAAAATAAGTTAAAAATGATTAAGTTAAAAAAAATTTAAAAAGGGGGGGTGGCAAAGAGAAAACCTGAAGGAATAATGGTTGAAATTTTTCTAACTTTGATGAGACATTCATTAACAGAGCCAAGAAGCTCCACAAACTTCAAGTAAGATAAATTCAAAAGATCCACATCTAGACATCTTATAATCCAACTTTTCAACATGAAACACAAAGAGAGAATTTTTAAAGCAGTAAGAGAGAAGCAACTTGTCACATACAAGGGATTGTTAAATAGAATATATTCCTCTTCAGAAATTTTGGGAGGCCATATGCACCCCTGTGTTTACTGCAGCATTATTTACAATAGGCCACATATGAAAGCAAGCTGTCTGCCGAGCTGAGGGGATGAGGAGAAAGTAATATATATACACAATGGAATATTACACAGCATTAGAAAAGATGAGATTATGTCATCGGTGACAACATGGGTAGATCTAGAGGGTGTTATGCTAAGTAAAATATGTCAGAGAAATGAATGATTTCATTCATATCTGGAATCTAAAAAAGAATGAAAAAACAAAAAGCAGAATCAGACCTACAAATATTGCAAACAAACTGATGGTTGCCAGAAAGGAGGGGGCAGAGGCTGGGCAAAATAGGTAAACGGGAGTGTGAGGTACAGGCTTCCAATTATGGAATGAATAACTCATGGGAATAAAAGGCATAGCATGAGGAATATAGGTGATGACATTGTAATGGCATTATATAGTGACAGATGGTGATTGCACTTGTGGTGAACATAGCATAATGTATAAACTTTTCCAATCACTATGCTGTATAACTGTAACTAATGTAACATGTGTGTCAACTATACTCAAAAAAGAAAAAACAATTGGAGGCCAGAAGACAATAGGATGATATATAAAAGTTACTTTAAAAAAATTGTCAGCATAGCAGCAATGTCCACAATAGCCAAACTGTGGAAGGAGCTGAGAGGTCCTTCAACAGATTCCATGGATAAAGAAGATGTGGTTCATATAGACAAAGGAGTATTACTCAGCCATCAGAAAGGATGAATACCCACCCTTTGCACCAACATGGATGGAACTGGAGGGGATGATGCTAAGTGAAATAAGTCAAGCAGAAAAAGACAATTATCATATGGTTTCACTCATATGTGGAACATAAAAAGTAGCATGGAGGACCACAGAGGAAGAGAGGGAAAACTGAATAGGAAGAAATCAGAGAGGGAGACAACCCATGAGAGACTCTAGACTCTGGGAACCAAACTGAGGGTTACAGAAAGGAGGGGTGTAGGGGGATGGGGTAACCAAGTGATGGATATTTAGGAGGGCATGTGTGGTGATGAGCACTGGGTGTTATATACAACTAATGAAACATTGAACACTATATCAAAAATGAATGATGTGGGGCATCTGGGTGGCTCAGTGGGTTAAGCCTCTGCCTTCAGCTCAGGTCATGATCCCAGGGTCCTCGGATCGAATCCCAGATTGGACTCTCTGCTCAGCAGGGAGCCTGCTTTCCCCCCGCTCACTCTGTCTGTCTCTCTGCCTACTTGTGATCTCTCTCTGTCAAATAAATGAATAAAATCTTAAAAAAAAATTGAATGATATGTATATGGACCACATCTTCCTTATCCATTTGTTCATTGAAGGGCATCTTGGTTCTTTCCACAGTTTGGCGACCATGGTCCATATACACTATGGAGTATTATGCCTCCTTCAGAAAGGATGAATACCCAATTTTTGTACCAACATGGACGGGACTGGAAGAGATTATGCTGAGTGAAATAAGTCAAGCAGAGAGAGTTAATTATCATATGGTTTCACTTATTTGTGGAGCATAAGAAATAACACAGAGGACATGGGGAGATGGAGAAGAGAAGGGAGTTGAGGGAAATTGGAGGGGAAGATGAACCATGAGAGACTATGGACTCTGAAAAACAATCTGAAGGTTTTGAAGGGGTGGGGGTGGGAGGCTGGAGGAGCCTGGTGGTGGGTATTATGGAGGGCATGTATTGCATGGAGCACTGGGTGTGGTGCATAAACAATGAATTCTGTTACACTGAAAAGAAATTAAATTAGAAAAATGAATGATGTACTTTATACTGTCTAATTGAATATAATAAAAAATGAAAAAAATGTCAACAAAGAATCTGGTATTTGGCAAAACTGTCCTTCAAAAGTGTGAGAGAAATTAAGACATATCCAGAGGGGGGAAAAAGAAAGCTGAAGGAGCTCATTACTATTACTCCTGCCCTGTAAGAAATGATCAAAGGTGTCCTGCAGAGGGAAATAAGAGGACACTACAAAGTAACTCAACATCATATGAAGAAATAAAGATCTCAATAAAGGTATATGCACGCACAATAATAAAAGATAGTATAATTTTAACAATGAATTATAACTCCAATTTTATTTTTTAAATGATTTAAAAGACTAGTATTTTTTAATTAAAAAATAAAAAGGGGGGCCATCTATGGTAAGCCATGGCTAATGGCTAAGACTCTAGTGAATATAAAATGGAAGAGTACAGGTATGCATGACAACAGGTGCATCAGTCAGGGTTCTCCAGAGAAAAAGAAAAACAGAAGCTGCAAGAGATGTTATTTATAAGATAAAAATATATATTTTTAACTATATATATATTTATATATGTAAATTATAAATAGCTGGGTCCTCTGCTCAGGGTCTCACAAGGCTGCATTCAAGGTACAGACAAGAGGTGCAGTCTCATCTAAGGCTCATTGTCCTCTTCTAAGCGCATGTTAGCTGTTAGCAGAATGTATTCCCCCACATTCACAGAACTCATGGTGTTTTTTTTTTTTTAAGATTTTATTTATTTGTCACAGAGAGAGAGAGAGTGAGTGAGCGCATAAGCAGGGAGGCAGCAGGCAGAGGGAGAAGTAGGCTTCCAGCTGAGCAGAAAGCCAGATGCAGGGCTCAGTCCCATGACCCTGGGATCATGACCTAAGCCAAAGGCAGATGCTTAACTGACTGAGCCACCCAGGCATTCAAGAACTCATGGTGGTTTGCTTCTTCAAGGCCAGCAGTGAAATATCTCTCTTTTGAAAAGAAGAGTTTCTCTTTTAAGCATTTTCACCTAATTAAGTCAAACCCACCTATGATAATCTCACTTCTGATCAACACAAAATCAATGGATTTGGGACTTTTATTATATATGCAAAATCCTTTTACTTTGCCATCTAAGGTAACCTAATCATAGAAGTGACATCCACAATATTTATTAGTCCTTCCCTTAGTCAAGTCAAAGGGATTGTGCAGTGGTATACCTGCGAATGGGAATCTTAGGGACTATATCAGAATTCTACCTAGATTCTGCTAGTAGAATCAGTGATTCATGCCCTGCTTACAGGCAAAAATACATTAACTGTCTTCCCCTGTTTCCAAGAATCTCATTTCATGAGCTCAATGTCCAAAATTCCATCCAAATCAATTCCAGGTGTAGATCAGGTTCCTAGATGTAGTCCATTATGTACCACTTCTGGGGCAATTACTTTCCATCTGTGGATATGTGAAACTAAATAGACAGCCCCTTACACACCCAACATACAATGATGGGACAGACATAAGGTAATAGCTATAGACATTCTGATTCAAAAAGGGCAGGAGATGGAAAGTTAAAAGGAGTAATTGGTATCTGGTAATTCTAAAATCCACTGGGCAAATGTCTCTTGATTAAGTTTCAAGGCCTGAGAACAATCTTCCCTGGCTCAGCTCTGCCCTCTGAATCATCCTTCCTTTTTTATGAAAGATAACACATTTGTAGCTCTGTGGTTTTATAAGTTGGCTTCTAACCAGTAGAATTTGTGGGTCTAAGAGCCTCATTTAATTTTGTACTTTTCTTGTACTTTTTAGTCCAAACTGGTAGTGTTTCTGTTAAAACTTTTTTTTTTTTCCAAGAACCTTGCAGGTCTTGCAAGGTTTCACAGGGACTTACTCCACTAGACAAAAGATACACCCACAAATCCTGTCAAGAAAATTCATTCTCTGTCTTTGGCTCCTGCTGAAATAGTTAAGGAATGATTTTTTAAAAAAGATTTTATTTATTTATTTGACAGAGAGAGATCACAAGTAGGTAAAAGGGCTGGCAGAGGGAGGGGGGAAGCAGGCTCCCTGTTGAGGGGAGAGCCCAATGCGGGGCTTGATCCCAGGACCCTGAGACCATGACCTGAGCCAAAGGCAGAGGCTTAACCCACTGAGCCACCCAGGCACCTTGAGCAAAATTCTTAAGTCTCCTGGAGACCTTTTGACTTGATTGAAATGATCTGGGAGGCAGACTCTGAATCTCTTGAAAGAACACAGTATGACTGAATACTCTGATTCTTTTAATCTTTCTTTGGTTTTAGCAAAAATGCTGTAATGACTCCAGCCTTTTCTCTAGAGCATGTTTTCCATCAAAATCAGATTTGGGTTCCTTTTTGCTCAAGTGTTTCAAGAGTTCTTCCCTCAATTTCTCTCTATCTCCTCATATTTTACTATAAACAAGAATATAAACAAGAAAACCTGGGTAGTGCTTTCAACATTTTGCTTGGAAATCTTAGCTATACTACCAAAGTTCATCAATTAAAATTTTTCCTTTTAACATAAGCACAGGAGACAATTGTGCTGTTTCTGTCATTATATAGTAAGAAATCCCCCTCCCTGGTTTCCAAGAACATATTCTTTGCCTCCTTCCAAGTCCTCACCAGCACTGTCCCTAAAGTCCAGATTTCAACTACAGTCTGCTCAGTGCAGTTTGAACTTTCTCATGCATGCTCTTTTTCTTTCTTTCTTTTTTTTTTATAAGCAGAACAGCAGGATTTTTTTTTTAATTTATTTATTTGACAGACAGAGATCACAAGTAGTCAGAAAGGCAGGCAGAGAGAGTAGAGGAAGCAGGCTCCCCACTGAGCAGAGAGCCCGATGTGGGGCTCAATCCCAGGACCCTGGGATCATGACCTGAGCCAAAGGCAGAGGCTTTAACCCACTGAGCCACCCAGGTGTCCCTCCTGCATGGTTTTCAAACTCTTCCAGCCATTGCCTATTCTCTGGTTCTACAATTACTCTCAAATTCCTATGTATTTGTTACAGCATGATACCACTTCTAGGTACTAATATCTGTGTTTATCATCTATTGCTGCCTAACAAATTAGCACAAACTCAGCAGTTAAAAACAACAACAACATACATTTCCGTAACTATTGCTTTTGTTCCAGCTCTCATTCATTTCTTGCCTGAATTATTGCAATAACTTCCTACTGGCTTCTTACATGGTCTGGCTCTCTCCCATTTAGTCCACCCTCTCCACTCAAATGAGACAATACAATCTTGTTGCTACTGTACTCAAAGATCTCCTAAAGTTCTTATTGTCTATAGTCTTTGACATAGAATAAAAGATTTTTAACAGTACAGTTCCAGCCTATATTTTCAACTTCTGTTCAGCCATTTTCCCAGTACTACTACTACTCACTATTCCCCAAGTGTACTGTTCATGCCCCTAAGTCTTTGTGTTATCTCCGTGGTCTGGATTGTCCATCCATCTGTCCTCTTCCCTCATCTACCCAGCAAAGTCTTCTCTGTCCTTCTTTGCCCAGTGTATATGGTATCCCATCTGTGATGCCTGCAATGACACCCTCACTCTTCACTCAGGCAGAATTGTTCCTTCTTTTGTACTCTACAAATTCATGTCTCAAAATGTGATCCATGCACTAGCAGCACTGGCATCCCTAGATGACTCACCACATTATGAGTCATATCATTATGTTAAAATATAGATTCTAAATCAGTAGATCTGGGCCAGGAACAAACACCCCAATGGTGCCAGTGCTGCTGATTTAAAGACCATACTTCGAGCAGCAAGGTTAACAGCATTTTTATCATAGCTCTAAATACATGATTGTTAACACCTTTGTCTCCTTTCTTATATTCTAAGTATCTTTAAAGGCAGGGGTTATTTATCTCTTTTTTCTTTGCCAGTCTCCAGAGTGCCTCACACAGCCCTCAGCAGTTGGAGGATGATAATAACTTAATACCTGTGTTTTACAGAAAAGAGTAATGTACAGATCCCTTATACAAGCTGTTAGCATTACATGTTTGAGACTGTGCACAAACTTGCAAGGAGAGGAGGTCAGGGATAAGAAAAGGGGGCTAAGGTCAATCCTTTAGATAAAGAATCAGAACAGAGTTTAGATCAAAAAGGATCTTTGGGGCACCTGGGTGGCTCAGTCATTCAAGCATCTGCCTATGGTTCAAGTCATGATCCCAGGGCCCTAGAGATCCAGCTCCCTCTGCCCCCGCCCTGCCATCTTTCTCTCTCTTTCTCAAATAAATAAATAAAATCTTAAATAAAAAAAAAGAAGGATCTTTTTGGTTGCCTTTTGTTTTTGTATTAAAGTGTCTTAATCCTTCTTTTTATACCAAAGAAAAAGACTAAGATCAGTGATAACTCATTTTTAACACCTAACACTGGTAATTATCCCTTTCTTTTCCTCAATTTTTCATTATGATAAAATACACATAACATAAAATTTCCCATCTTAAGCATTTTTAAGTGAACAATTAGTGGTGTTATACACATTCATCATGTTGTGTAACCTCCACCACTATCCATCTCCATATCTCTTTTCATTTTGCAAACTGAAACTATATCAGTTAAATACTAACTCTCCATTCCATTCTTCTCCTAGCCCTTGGCAATTCCCTGAAAACTGGCTGTTTCCTTTCAAGACTTATTAAAGATAATTGAAGTCACAGACTGCATAAACGTAGATGTTATTTGGAGTGATATTCATTTCTCATAAGCAGTTTTAAAGTCCAAGTTTTTTTTTTCTTTCTGTGAGCACACATCTCCCAATTATGAAGTAAAACAGTGGAAAGTAAGATTCTCTTTATAAGTCAGTCCTATAAACAAATTTCCACAACCTTCCAGAAGTACAGAAGAGGAAAAAGAAAACAACAGAGTACAGGAGATAATATTTTCCTCCCACTTGCAAAAAAAAAGGAAAGTATTGTAAAAACTAATACTAACTTCAAGACTACATCAGAATTGGGAACTGCCTCTAAGATAATAGGAGACCATTAGAGGTGTTTCACAACTAGGATAAAGATCAAATGATGGTACAGCTTAAAGAGTTATGTTTGGAGGTTATCAACTTTAGTGTAAGGCAGAGCCAGACAAACAACATCTCCTCCTTTTCCTCTGTCCTTCTTATACCTAATAATACAGTTTAGTCCTATTCCATTTTACCACTCCAGCAGAGAGCCCTCTTTGTAAAAGAAACATGGTCTTCTCAAATAGTTGTACCAGCAACAAAACTGATTATTTGTGTCAAATTCTTGTCCATTGTACTAGATCTTATCCCAAAATAGCAGTCTTCCAACACATTTATAATTTGTAATCTCTAATGATAGGAAATTTACACCCTCCCCCCCCAAACTGTTCATAGTAAATACTGACTTCCTTTCAGTCAAACATTTGTATGTGAAAAACTTAGTTTCCTTTCCTGCAAGAAATGATTTCAAATAGTTGGTTTAAAAATACTTTTAAAATTTGTTGGCCTAATAAATCTGTTCTATAATTAACAAACCAGAACATTTAAATAGCACTTTGCTGTTTTCAGTTATTGTTCTCATTATGCACATGAAGAAAAATTAAAATTCAGAGGTCAAGTTTTATCAACCTCTAGTCGCTGTTTTCAACCTATGATTTCACATCTTATGAGTCCTCCATAAAATTATGGAGACAAATACACCAGAGGTCAAATGTATTAAATGGAAATAAGAGAAGTAGTTCTGGGAGAACTGGAAAATGGACAATAAAAATCTAAGAATTATGTGTGCTTTACTTAAGTCCAGATTCCTCTAGCAATACAACCCATTAGTAAGCTGCTGCAGAAACCTAGGATAATTCCTGTAAACACTGGTTTAAATAAAGACTTAAGCCCCAACCTGAAATCCCACAATTGGCTAACAGCAACACTATACTATTCCTTCAGAGCACTCACAATTTGTGGTCGATATTTAGAGTCGCGCTCTCCTCCCCGGCTCTAGCTCCCTAACATCAGGCAGTGTCTGCCTTCCTCACCGCATCCTCAGCACCTGGCATAGCCTGGCTTGTTGCTGCACAGGCGCGAAGGCACGAATGGATTCAATACAGAACAGATGAGCTCGGCCAGCACCAATGCTCTGGAAACTTCTGTCTCCTTCTGAGGTCAGGACACGCTTCCCATCACACGCTGGAGTTCTGGCCTTCTGCTCTGCAGGGAGCAGCGGCGCGGCTGTGTGCAAGTCCCTCAGCATTTCTGTGCTGCACTTTGCTTCTCTGCAAAGGCCGGAGGTAACTCGGCGGGACTGTTGTGAGTTTAGGTCAGGGCACCTTGGAAGGGAGGCTGGCCCCCAGCGGCACAGTCCCAGTGTTTGCTCTGAGGATGCTCCTGGCCAGTCAGGCCCACACTGCTCACTGCGCTGGAGGACTCCGCACCGATTTTTACTCATTAATTCACTTGCTCTTTCATACTTATTTTCCAGAGCCTATCTTGGCCTGGGGCCTGTAAGGGCCTACTTAGCCAGAGCGATCCCATCTCGGATTAAACAGCCATTTTGTTGTTTATGCAGTAAAATATGGTCGACCAGTCCCTGATAACAGAGCCCAAAACAAGGGCGGGTCAGGTCAGGTGCAGCTAACAGAGCCCGAATGCAAGGATGAGTCAGGCCAGGTGGAGACATCCATCACTTAAGAACGTGGGCCCGCCTTTTGGGCACCAATTCTGACCAAGGTGATAGACTAGTTCAAATAGCTACTATAGGGTGAATTGCAATTCAATTGGCCACCCGTGTGTGACCTAGCATGACTGTGCAGCTTTCTCTGTGTGTTACAATCTCATTGGCCACCTGTGTGTGGCCAGGCTCAACCACATGGCCTTTGCTCTATAAAAGTCTGTGAGGCTGGGAGTCACTCGTTCTCTCTGTTAGAGGCGGCCCCGACCAGTCGGTTTGATTCTCGATGCTTGGTGCGAAATAAAGCTTTGCTTGACCTTCGCTTTGTATCAGTCTCGCTCCTTTGATCACGGACCCTAAAAGGGCCTTCACCTGCCTTTTCTAATCCCCACAGGAAACACCTAGACCTTTAATGCAAACACCCAACAACATCCCCTTAAACATTAATTTGATTCTAGAATCCAAATGCCTCACTTTCCCAAGAAGCTGTGGGTGGAATCTAACTTACAAAGGCATGCAGCCCTGGAGGGGGGCCAAGAAGCAGGATCCGTGACTCCTTAAACTGAGCATTGTGCCTATCTCCTCCATACCTGCTCTCAGGGTGGCCTAGGCATCTCTGTGCAGGCAGGGAGCACGGCCTTGGCGCTCTGGGGGACCTGGGGCCTATTGCGCAAGTGCGGGAGCACAAGCTTGGCTCCCTCAAGCTCCCCTCCCCAGGCCCACTGCGCAGGTGCAGGAGCCCTACCCAGGTGTTCTCTCGGGTGGGAAAGTTGGACACTGATCTTCTTGGGCCTCGGGCAGGTGAGGGCCCTGGCCGGGCAGGGTTACCCTGGCAGGGAAACGGCTTCAAGAACTTCTATCTCCAGCTTGGAAGCAGATTTCCCTCCAAGTCGCTAGTACACGGAAGGGGGTTCCCAACAGCTCAGGCCCAGCAGCAGCCGTCAAGACCACCCCAGAAGAAAGCCTGGGTCTCCCCCTGAGGCCCACAATCTGTTGGGCTGGTATCTTGCCATAAACTGGCTCAGCTTTCTCATTTGAATTTGGGGGAGCTTGCTGGAGGCGGCCAGCATGAACAGCAGTGTAAAGTGTGTGCCTCTATGGACCATTGCGCCCGCCTCAGCTCTAGGAGGGCCCAATTTGGGACTGCAAATCCCCGCTGCGCTGGGACCAGCTCACCCTTCAGCCTCCCCGCGCTCCCACTGGCCTGATACTCCAGTTCCATGGCCATTGGCTAGCTGATTGAAGGGCCCTGGCGCTCCGTAGGACAGTAACTTCTGGACTTGCCTGGCCCTGAATCTGCTGTGAGGAGGTGGGTGCGACCTTTTGGATCTAGGCTCTGCTCTACACTTGGTCGGACACCGAGCCTGAAGGCCTTTTACAGAGGATTGACACCAAGGTCATGGAGGACATGTCAGCATAACCTCCCTCACTGGGCTAGTGAATCCTCCCTCCCTGTGGCTGGCCCTTTATTAAGGTGTCTTTTTAGGAACCAGGTCCTAAACTGAAGAGGTTATCAGCACTGCAGTCTTTCACTGAACCTAATAATTTTTAGAATCTCCATGAGACAACTGAGCATCTATATAAAAAAGAAAATAATCTTACTGTTGTGCATGTTTTACTCATCTGATTTTCTTCCTCCTTATTGAAGGGGTTCAGAAATGAGCCTCACCAAAATGTGCCATTTTGGCATGTGAGTTATTTTGAGCTGAAGATAGTCAAGGCTCAAAGATTCAGGAAGAGGTTTTTACCTCTCCCTTAACTGCCTAAAATAACTTAGGCAGCCTGGTCTAGGAAGGGGGCTATCACCAGAGATAAATAGAAAGTGTACAGACTAGGTGTAGTAAGCTGGGGGGGGAGGTAAGCAAGACGTGTTTGTTCAAGTCCTCATTGTCCCACTGTCTCTGCATAGTATAACAAGCATCTAATTGCTCTTAAAGTCCTGTAAATTACCTTCCTCTTCTTTGAAGCCTCAGGCCCCTATCTCATTCCCTAGCTTAGTTTGACCTATATGACTCAAATGCCAGACTTCCTCTTGGGTCTCATATTATTATGGTATCCTATACATATGAAAATAAATATGTTTTTTTCCCCTGTTAATCTATCTTATGTCAGTTTAATTAATTGAAGAGCCACAAGAATCTAGAAGGGTAGGGAGAAAATACCCCCCCCCCACACACACACATACCTACAGTATGTTAAGGCATTTTTGTGTGTAATCCCTTAAGAACATTAAGTCACATTTATGTGATTAACTCAGATTACCTATCTTTCCATTCTGTGTTCTTCTAGTAAATGGAAAAATAGTTGTGAGAGATTATGCTAGATTTAGTCCTCATTTTTTAAATCAGAGAACAGTGGAGATGACCCAGGATGGATATAGGACTGTAGGTGTAACACAGTGATGTTGAGGCACAAGAAATGGGAATATCACCTGCTGGATGGTTGAGGTTAGTCCTGCCTGATTTCCCACCATCATCAAGTTTGTAATGTCTTGGCTGGCCACAACTGTTACACAGTATTGGTACTTAATTCAAAAGTGTCCCCCTTCCATCGTTTATTTTCAAAAAGGATTAATTTCTATTCCAAAAATATCCTGCCATTCACTTAAAGTAAGGAACATTCTTCCTTGGGCATACTCCCTCAGTTGTTTCCTTAGAGGGGACCTGGAGACCTGGCAGACTAACAGCAATGATGAGATGCTTTCTCCCCCACGGCTGGGAGATAGTAGGGAGGGATCTCAAAAATCACTAAACACCCCTAGGAATAAAGATCCTTCCTTGTCACCATTTATTATAGTCTCCTAAGAAACTATAAGCACTAATGCTTAGCAAAAAGGAATAGCTTCCTTTATTCTTCCTCTCCACATTTGCTCCTAGAGTGACTGAAAACAATAAACACATAAATAAACCATGTCTATAGATCTTAATATGACAGGAATGTTTGGTGGAACAAGAAATGAAAGATTTCACTATTTCATGGCAGGGATCCATCTTCAGTATATAGGGTAAAATGGGTACTCAGAGAAATGTGAAAATCTTGTAAGTGACTCTGACATTTCTGTGTGTACAACAATAATGGTTTCAACAGAGAACGGTGCTACTGTGCTCCAGTGAGAGCCTTTTTCTTAGCCTTTGGGAATCGTCCCTCCATATCTCATCCTGAGGGGAATTGTCAGGTGAGTGTCTCAAGGGCTCCTTGTCAGTTCATGGGCAGCTAAGACTCTGCCTGGGCCCTGGGTAAACACAGTCCTACCCCAGTGCACAGTAATGTAGCCAACACCAGTGTGCCTCCTTTGCACATTCCATTATGTGCATTCACAGTTGTGTTTCATCAGAATTGAAAGAAGAGTTGAGGTAGTGCCAAGCCAAGCCATATTGGAGCCTAAGACAAAGAAAAAAAGCAACATATTTGATATTGGCATATTAAAAATTTGATATCTTATTCATCATAGATTTTAGCATTAAGTTTGATTTTTGAAGTGTTACATTAAAATATTATTGGGATTTAGGGATTCCCTTAAATTTTGCTCCCAAGGAAAATGCCTCCCTTTCCTCATGCTAGTCCCAAACCTGGGAGATAAAGTACCCAAATGATGATTTTGATGACAAAGTGGTATGTAGGAACAGGTTTGCCCACTTGGATTTTCCTGGCACTCCTGGGAGTCAGGCACTGAGCAGGGACTGGCAAAGCAGTGGAGCCTCTAGGTGGTATATGAGGAGGTTTATAAAAGTCTCTTTGACCACGAAAACAAAAAAGGTACTCAATTTGCCTTAAGTTCAAGCTTTACCAAATAATTTACTAATCAAACATTCCCTGGAAAAAGCTACATTGGCACATGCAAACCCTGAAAACAGGAAAGTACAGTGAGAGGACGTTTCTAAAACATGCTTATCCATGCATGAGTTAATTCCAACATTATCTTAGAGGCAAAACAGAATGGGAGACATAATGACACCAATTTGTTGGAGGTGGTCCTGTGGTGATGATGATGGTGGTAGGTGTGAGATTTCAAGAAAGGGATACAGAAAGGAAAAGGAGGGTTTCAATGAGAAACTTACTTCTTCACAAAATTTCCAGTCTAGACAGCTGAAGACAGATCATATTTCTCCCAGGAATCTTTCCCGCCATGTCCTGAGGATGCCACTGCCTCTCCTTCAGCTCCCTTCTGGACCATCCTCTAATCTTGACATCTTCTATCCTTTTCTTTTTAAATAGTTTATCCTTTCCTATTTAAATAGTTTAGAAGTCTCAAGTGGATGAACCCTTTATGACCATCTTGTTGAGGATCCTTTTCCAAATGTGGTATCTGAGAATCAGAGGAAGTGTAATGCTCTATCCAAGGGCATACAAGACAATACCAACACAACCAGAAATCTGGCTTCTGGACTTGCCTCTTCCTTGTGTCCTTCATCACAAAATTATTCAGCACCTACTAGATTAGTTGCTAAGGATGTAATGGTGAACAAAATCAGTCATGGCCCTGACCTTCCTGAGATTTAGATTTATTAGAAAATGAAAACATCGGTCAAATAATTCCCAATGGACATACCGCTACAAACAGTTTTCTGAAGTAAAGAACAGTTCTGTAAGCATGTATGTAACACAGGAAATGTGATTAATATTGAGGGTTGAAAACTGAAGTCCAGGGCATGGAACTAGCTTATTCCCAGGAACTTGTCTTCCCCAAGATTATGTTCACTGCAAATTTTAATTGATATTCTTCTCAAGCTAGTGGTCTCTGTGGGACATTGAGTGCGGGTAAGAAGGAAAAGGAAAGTGGTTATAACAAAATCCATTCTTTTTAAAAATTATTTTATTTTTTATTAATTATCTTTATTAACATACAATATATTCTTTGCTCCAGAAGGTACAGGTCTGTGAATCGTCAGGCTTACATACTTCACAGCACTCACCATAGCACATACCTTCCCCAATGTCCATAACATTAACCTTTGGGAATTGTCCCTCTCCATACCCCTCCTCCCCCCAGGAATCCTCACTTTGGTTTGTGAGATTAAAAGTTTCTTATGGTTGGGGCGCCTGGGTGGCTCAGTGGGTTAAGCCGCTGCCTTCGGCTCAGGTCGTGATCTCAGGGTCCTGGGATCGAGTCCCGCATCGGGCTCTCTGCTCAGCAGGGGGCCTGCTTCCCTCTCTCTCTCTCTCTCTGCCTGCCTCTCTGTCTACTTGTGATCTCTCTCTGTCAAATAAATAATAAATAAAATCTTAAAAAAAAAAAAAAGTTTCTTATGGTTTATCTCCCTCCCACCCCATCTTGTTTATTTTTCCCTTCCCTTCCCCCCAAAGCCCCCCACTCTGTCTCTCAAATTCCTTATATCAGGGAGATCATATGATAATTGTCTTTCTCTGATTGACTTATTTCACTCAGCATAATACCCTCTAGTTCCATCCACATCATTGCAAATGGCAAGATTTAATTTCTTTTGATGGTTGTACAGTATTCCATTGTATATATATACCACCTCTTCTTTATCCATTCATCTGTTGATGGACATCTAGGTTCTTTCCATAGTTTGGCTATTGTGGACAATACTGCTATAAACATTCAGGTGCACGTGCCCCTCTGGATCACTACATTTGTATCTTTAGGGTAAATACCCAGTAGTGTGATTGCTGGGTCATAGTGTAGCTCTATTTTCAAATTTTTGAGGGAACTCCATCCTGTTTTCCAGAGTGGTTGCACCAGCTTGCATTCCCACCAACAGTGTAGGAGGGTTCCTATTTCTCCGCATCCTCTCCAACATTTGTCATTTACTGACTGCTTAATTTTAGCCATTCTGATTGGTGTGAGGTGATATCTCATTGTGGTTTTGATTTGTATTTTCCTGATGCAGAGTGATGTGGAACAATTTTTCATGTGTCTGTTGGCCATCTGGATGTCTTCTTTGCAGCAATGTCTGTGCATGTCCTCTGCCCATTTCTTTATTGGATTATTTGTTCTCTGGGTGTTGAGTTTGGTAAGTTCTTTATAGATTTTGGATACTAGCCCTTTATCTGATATGTCATTTGCGAATATCTTCTCCCATTCTGTCAGTTGTTGACTGTTTCCTTTGCTGTGCAGAATGTTTTGAACTCGATTAAGTCCCAATAGTTCATTTTTGCCCTTGCTTCCCTTGCCTTTGGCGATGTTTCTAGGAAGAAGTTGCCGTGGCTGAGGTTGAAGAGCTTGCTGCCTATGTTTTCCCTAAGTATTTTGATTGATTCCTGTCTCACGTTGAGGTCCATTTTGAATCTATTTTCGTGTGTGGTGTAAGGAAATGGTCCAGTTTCATTCTTCTGCATGTGGCTGTCCAATTTTCCCAACACCATTTGTTGAAGAGGCTGTCTTTTTTCCATTGGACATTCTTTCCTGCTTTGTCAAAGATTAGTTGACCATAGAGTTGAGGGTCTATTTCTGGGCTCTCTATTCTGTTTCATTGATCTATGTGTTTGTTTTTGACAGTACCATACTGTCTTGAATATAGCTTTGTAATAGAGCTTGAAGTCTGGAATTGTGATGCCATCAACTTTGGCTTTCTTTTTCAACATTCCTCTGGCTATTCGGGGTCTTTTCTGGTTCCATATACATTTTAGGATCATTTGTTCCATTTCTTTGAAAAAAAATTGATGGTATTTTGATAGGGAAGTATTCACCATGACCAAGTGGGATTTATTCCTGGGCTACAAGGTTGGTTCAATATCTGCAAATCAATGTGATACAACATATTAATAAAAGAAAGAACAAGAACCATAGGAATCTCTCAATAGATGCTGAAAAAGCATTTGACAAAGTACAGCATCCTTTCTTGATCAAAACTCTTCACAGTGTAGGGATAGAGGATATATACCTCAAAATCATCAAAGCCATCTATGAAAAACCCACAGTGAGTATCATTCTCAATGGGGAAAAACTGAGCACTTGTCCGCTAAGATCAGGAACACGGCAGAGATGTCCATTATCACCACTGCTATTCAACACAGTACTAGAAGTCCTAGCCTCAGCAATCAGACAACAAAAAGAAATTAAAGGCATCTGAATTGGGAAAGAAGAAGTCAAACTTCCATTCTTTGCAGATTATATGATACTTTATGTGGAAAACCTAGAAGTCTCCACTCTAAAACAGAACTCATACAGGAATTCATTAAAGTGTCAGGATATAAAATCAATGCACAGAAGTCTGTTGCATTTTTTTAAAAATTTTATTTATTTAACACACACACACACACACAGAGATCACAAGAAGGCAGAGAGGCAGGCAGAAAGAGAGGAGGAGAAAGCAGGGTCCCTGCTGAGCAGAGAGCCTGATGCGGGGCTCAATCCCAGGACCCTGAGATCATGACCTGAGCCGAAGGCAGAGGGTTAATCCACTGAGCCACCCAGGCGCCCCATCAGTTGCATTTCTGTACACCAACATCAAGAGAGAAGAAAGAGAAATTAAGGAGTCAATTCCATTTACAATTGCACCTAAAACCATAAGATACCTAGGAATAAACCTAACCAAAGAGGCAAAGAATCTATACTCAGAAAACTAAAAAGTACTCATGAAAGAAATTGAGGAAGACACAAAGAAATGCAAAAATGTTCCATACTTATGGATTGGAAGAACAAATATTGTGAAAATGTCTATGCTACCTAAAGCAATCTACACATTTAATGTAATCCCTATCAAAAGCTGAGTCTCCCTGGATCTGCCACTTGTGGGGTCCCTGCTCAAAGAGCAGCAGCCCAACTGTTCCTTGGATCATCATTTAAGGTAACCTGGAGCTGAAAATTCACTCCTCAGCTCTGTCTCTGTAGTCGGCTTCCCTGCTCCGATACCTCAGAGCTCTGCTACACTCAAACACCCCCAATCTTTCTGTGACTCTGCCAGTGCTGAGACCACACTGTCCCCACGAGGGGACACCACTGCTTAGCCTTTGGAGCGATATCCCTCAGTGGAGCAGACTTCTAAAAGTTCTGATTTTGTGCTCCACTGTTCTGTCACTTGCTGGGAGCTGGCCCCTCCCTCTGCAGTCTATCTTCCCGTTGCTTTGGATTCACTTCTCCGCACATCTTGCCTTTCAGAAAGTGGTTGATTTTCTATTCCTAGAATTGCGGCTCTTCTTCTCTTTGATCTCCCATTGAGTTTTTAGGTGTTCAGTGTCATTTGATAACTATCTAGCTGAAATCCTGCGACCTGATGTCGTTTCAGTCCACTACTCCTCTGTCATCTTGCTTCTATCCTTTAATTGGAAGTTTGTATTTTTTCATGAACTACACCCATTCTGTCCACCTCCCCACCTTTGGCAACCACCAATCTATTCTCTGTACCCGAGTTCATTGTCAACAGTTAAGATTCCAAATAAAAGGCAGATTGTATGGTGTTTTTCTTTCTCTCACTTATTTCACTTAGCTTAAGGACCTCAAAGTCCATCCATGTTGTCACAGATAGCAAGATTTCTTCCTTTTTTATGGCTGAATAGTATTCTTTTGAACATATATGCCACATTTTCTTAATTTATTCATCCATTGTGGACACTTAGGTTGCTTCCTTGTCTTGACTATTGCAAAGAATGCTGCAGTGGGGGCACCAGGGTGGCTTAGTTAGTTAAGCATCTTCTTCATATGATTATAACAAAACCTCACCATTTCAAGTGCCAAATTATATCAACTCGTATGTAAGACTAGATAAAATGCTTTGCAAACTATGGGAAAAAAGAGCCTATAGGCACTACATGCAAACCTGTAAATTATGATCAATAACTGTAAAAAGGTTTTTAGACATCTACACAATTAATCTGTACTGATGAGGAGAGAAACGGGGCTGGCCAGAACTATGTGTAAACGTGGAGCAAATAGATACCAAGTGAGCATTTACAAATAATGGTCAGGAACTTCACAGTCTTCTGTAACAACACCTTCAACTAACTTGTGCTCAGGGCAACAACAGACAGCAGTCAAGCAGGTGAGAGCTGTGTTTGAGTGCCGAGCCTACAGACATGGAGTGAGAACTCAGTTGTGGTCATGGGAGCAGCAATGAATTTTTGTGACACCTACATCAGTTATCCAGGGGTGAGTTTCTTGATCTCTTCTCAGCTTTGTCTGATTTATGGGAGGTCTTCAGGCAAGGGGACACCTGACGAATGAGTGTTCTTGCAGTTTCTTTGATGAGGCACAGCCAAGGTAGAGACCCAAGTCCACTGTGTGGGACGAGTGAAGCATTCCAGACTGCTATTTTGTGAGGGGTGTGTCCCTGGATAATTGGATTCTGAGGACACAAGTAGAAATTGTTTTCATTTCCAGGCAGGTATATAATCAGTCCCTGAAGACAGTGAGAGATAAGTTAACTGTCAAATATTCAGATCAAAGTCAGTCTTTGGCCACAAAGCGAAAAATCCCAGAGGATCTCCAAGGCCCTTGGGAACCCCTCAGCCCTGGAACAGTTGTCTTCAGCACACCTTTAAGCCATAGTCAAACACATTTAAGACATCAGTGCCTAACTTCTATTCAGCTCCAATAGGTGCCCTCCACAGTGAAACCTTCAGTTAAAATGATAATATATGGGTAGACTCCTCAGGGGCTCTAAGGCTGAGGAGAGATCACTGGTTTGACATGGTTTGTTTCTCCTTGTCACTACTTTGCATTGTGATAAAGAGGGGAAGGGCTTGTTTCTTTTGCCTCATAAGGAAGGTCAGGAGTTTTCACTTGCCAAAATGCTACCAAGAAATCCTTTCTGCTGTCTCTGTAGAAAGATAGAGAATCTAGGTTCCTTCAGGTGATGAGGCAGGACAGGGGGAAGTTACTAAGAAAGTTTATTCCTACTTTTGCTGGATGCAGTTATAATTCATATGATAAAATTATCTGTTTTCTTTTGCATCAGACTGTTAAACACCATTAAAGCAAGAATGGTGTCTCTCTTGTTTACCCTTGTATTTCTTGTGCCTAGAATGGAGTATATGCTCAAAAAACTTTTGAATCAAGTAAAGAATTTCTACTGAGACCCAAGGACATAAGAAGCCATTATGAAAATTCTCAATACATTTTGGGTAACCCTGCCTAGTTCATTATGGGGTTGGAGTAGGAAGGGGGTAAAAGCTTTCTAAGAAGTTCTAACAAATGCCCAGTAGTAACAGGGTAGCTTTTGGAGAACTCATCCTTATGATAAGTGATTGGAGTATCTATCCTGTTTTCAAAGATGTAGTAAACATTTAAAGGAACAAAATTGATTCTAGGATTCAGTCATTTCTCTACTAAAATGAAAAGTTCAACCAAATACTACTGCTGCAGTTCAGTGGCAAAATTTTGATATTTAAAGGAAGTGCAAATATTAACACATCAAGTACCCGTAATTATATTCTATTTTTAAATCTAATAAAAATGTGGAAATGGTGTTTCATCTGATTCACCACAAAAGACATTACAATAATCTAATATGATAATTGCAACAGAATGAATCAGAATCTTGGCTTCTAATAATGAACAGACATTGCCTTATAGGTATTCCAAAAAAAGAAGAAGAAGAAGAAGAAGAAGAAGAAGAAGAAGAAGAAGAAGAA
>NW_022631949.1:0-14615 GCF_010015895.1 Lontra canadensis
TATATATATATATATATATATATATATATATATATATATATACCACTTCTTCTTCATCCATTCAATAGTAAGTGGACACTTGGGCGATTTCCATAATGAGGCTATTGTAAATAATGCTTCTATAAACATCAGGGAACATGTATTCTTTTGAGTTAGTATTTTTGTATTCTTTTGGTAAATACCTAATAGTACAATTACTGGATTGAAGGGTACTTCTATATTTAACTTTCTGAGGAAACCCCATACTGTTTTCCAGAGTGGCTGCTCCAGTTTGCATCCCCACCAACAGTGCAAAAGTGTTCTTTTTTCTCCACATCCTTACCAACACCTAGTGTTTCTTGTGTTGTTGCTTTTAGCTATTTTGACAGGTGTGTGGTTATTTCTCACTGTAGTTTTTTTTTTTAATTTAGATTCCATTCACCAACATATAGTACATCATTGGTTTTAGATATAGTGTTCAATAATTCATCAGTTACATATAGGACCCAGTGCTCATCCCATCATGTGCCCTCCTTAATGCCCATTACCCAGTTACCCTATCCCTCCATGATCCTTCCCTCCAGCAACCCTCAGTTTGTTTCCTATAGGTAAGAGTCTCTCATGGTTTCTCTCCCACTCTGATGATTTCCCATTTAGTTCTCCCTCCATTCCCCTATGATCCTCTGCACTGCTTCTTATATACCACATATGAGTGAAACCATATGATAATTGTCTTTCTCTGATTGACTTATTTTGCTCAGCATAATACCCTCCAGTTACATCTACATCAATGTAAATGGTAAATACTAATCGTTTCTGATGGCTGAGTTATATTTCATTATACATAAATGTGTGTATACCACATCACCTTTATCCATTCATCTGTTGAAGGACATATTGGCTCTTTCCACAGTTTGGCTATTGTCAATATTGTTGCTATGAACACTGGGGGGTACAGGTGCCCCTTCAGATCACTACATTTGTATCTTTGTGTTAAATACGTTGTAGTGCAATTGCTGGGTCATAGGGTAGCTCTATTTTTCACATCTTGAGGAACCTCCATACTGTTTTCCGGAGTGACTGTACCAGCTTGCATTCCCACCAACACTTGAAGATGGCTCCCCTTTCTCTGCATCTTAACCAACATTTGTTGTTTCCTGTCTTGTTAATTTAAGCCATTCTGACTGATGTGAGATGGTATCTCATTGTAGTTTTGATTTGTATGTCCCTGATGCCAAGGGATGTGGAACGTTTTGTCATGTCTCTGTTGCCCATTTGTATGTCTTCTTTGGAGAAATATCAGTTCAGGTCTTCTGACCATTTCTTGGCTGGATTGTTTTGTTTTTGGGTTTTGAGTTTGATAAGTTCTTTAAACACCTTGGATACTAACCCTTTATCTGATATGTAATTTGCAAATACCTTCTCTCGTTCCGTAGGTTGCCTTTTAGTTTTGTTGACTGTTTCCTTTGCTCTGCAGAAGATTTTTGTCTTGATGAAGCCTAAATAGTTCATTTTTATTTTTGTTTCTGTTGCCTTTGGAGACAAGCAAGAAGTGGCAGCAGCCAGGGTCTAGGAGGTTGCTGCTTGTATTCTCCTCTATGATTTTGTTGTATTCCTATCTCACATGTAGGTTTTTCATTCATTTAGAATTTATCTTTGTGTATGGTGTAAGAAAGTGATCCAGTTTCATTCTTCTACATATGTCTGTACAATTTCCCCAACACCATTTATTGAAGAGACTGTATTTTTTCCATTGGATATTCTTTCCTGCTTTGTCAAAGATTAGTTGACTATAGAGTTGAAGGTCCATTTCTCAGTTCTTTATTGTGTCCCATTGATCTATGTGTCTGCTTTTGTGCCAGTACTGTACTGTCTTGATGATTACAGGTTTGTAATAGAGCTTCAAGTCTGGCACTGTGATCCCACCAGGTTCAGTTTTCTTTTTCAGCATTTCCTTGGCTATTCAGGGTCTTTTCTGGTTTCATACAAATTTTAGGATTATTTGTTCCAGCTCTAGAAAAAATGTCAGTGATCTCTTGATAGAGATTTCACTAAATGTATATATTGCTCTGGGTACCATAGACTTTTTAACAATATGTATTCTTCCAATCCATGAGCATGAAATGTTTTTCTATTTCTCTGTGTCTTCCTCAATTTCTTTCATAAGTGTTCTGTAATTTTTAAAGTACAGGTCTTTCACCTCTTTATTAGGTTTATTCCTAAGTATCTTCTGGGTTTTGGTGCAATTGTAAATGGGATTGATTCCTTAATTTCTCTTTCTTCTGTCTCATTGTTAGTGTGTAGAAATGCAACTGATTTCTATGCATTGATTTTATATCCTGCCACATTACTAAATTTCTATATAAGTTCTATCAATTTAGGGGTGGAGTCTTTTGGGTTTTCCACATAGAATATCATGTCATCCTCAAAGAATGAGTTTGACTTCTTCTTTTCCAATATGAATGCCTTTTATTTCTTTTTGTTGTCTGATTGTTGAGGCTAGGACTTCTAATATTATATCAAACTATAGCAGTGAGGGTGGGCATCTTTGTGTTCTGTCCTTGGGGGGAAAGCTCTGTTTTTCCCCATTGAAAATTATATTTGCTGTGGGCTTTTCATAGATGGCTTTTATGATATTGGGGTATATTCCCTCTATCCCTACACTGTGGGAGTTTCAATCAGGAAACAATGCTGTATTTTGTCAAATGCTGTTTCTGCATCTATTGAGAAGTTCGCATGGTTCTTGTCCTTTCTTTTATTAATGTGATGCATCACATTGATTTGTGAAAGTTGAACCAACCTTGCAAGCTAGGAATAAATCTTACTTGGTCAAGGTGAATAATCTCTTTAATGTACTGTTGGATCCTATTGGTTAGTATCTTGTGAGAATTTTGGCCTCCATGTTCATCAGGGATATTGGTCTGTAATTCTCCTTTTTGGTAGGGTCTTTGGTTTTGGGATCAAGGTAAGGCTGGCCTCATAAAATGAGTTTGGAAGTTTTCCTTCCATTCCTATTTTTTGAAACAGTTTCAGGAGAATAGGTATTAGTTCTTCTTTAAATACTTGGTAGAACTCCCCTAGGAAACCACTCAGCCCTGGACTCTTGTTTGTTGGGAGATTTTTGATTACTGCTTCAGTTTCCTTGCTGATTATGGATCTGTTCAGGTTTTCAGTTTTGGTAGTTCATAAGTTTCCAGGAAGGCATCCATTTCTTCTAGATTGCCTAATTTGTTGGCATATAGTTGCTCATAATATGTCCTTAAAGTTATCTGTATTTCCTTGGTGTTGGTCATGACCTCTCCTCTTTCATTCATAATTTTATTAATTTAGTTCCTTTCCCTTTTCTTTTGCATAAGTCTGGAGAGAGGTGTTTTGTTTTTTTTTACTTTATTCATTCTTTCAGAAAACCAGCTTCTAATTTAATTAATCTGTTCTACTGCTCTTTCAGTTTATATTTCATTGAATTCTGCTATAATCATTATTATTTCTCTTCTCCTGCTTAGTATAGGCTTAATTTCTGTTCTTTCTCTAGCTCCTTTAGGTGTAAGGTTAACTTGTGTATTTGAGATTTTTCTAATTTTTTGAGAAAGGCTTGTATTGTTATATACTTCCCTCCTAGGACAACCTTTGTGTATCCCAAAGGTTTTGAACAGTTGTGTTTTCATTTTCAGTTACTTCCATGAGTTTTTAAATTTTTCATTAATTTCCTGGTTGACCCAATTCATTCTTTAGTAGGATGAACTTTACCCTCCAAACATCTGAGTTCCTTCCAAATTTCCTCTTGTGATTGAGTTCAAGTTTCAATGCATTGTGGTCTGAAAATACACAGGGAATAATCCCAATCTTTTGGTACCAGTTGAGACCTGATTTGTGACTCAGTATGTGATCAATTGTTGAGAATGTTCTACGTGCATGAGAAAAAATGTGTATTCTGTTGCCTTAGAATAGAATGTTCTGAATATATCTGTGAAGTCCATCTGGTTCAGTGTGTCATTCAAAGTTCTTATTTCCCTCTTGATCCTCTGCTTAGATGATCTTTCCATTGCTGTGAGTGAGGTGTTGAAGTCCCCTACTATTATTTTATTATTATCAGCATGTTTCTTTAATTTAGTTATAAATTGGTTTATATAATTGGCTGCTACCAAGTTAGGAACATAAATGTTTATAATTGTTACACCTTCTGGTTGGATAGACTCTTTAAGTTTGATATAATGTCCCTCTTCATCCCTTACTATAGTCTTTGGTTTAAAATCTAATTTGTTTGCTATGATGGTTTCTACCCCATCTGTCTTTTAATGTCCTTTACCATGGTAAATTTTTCTTTAGCTGCTAGTCTCAAGAATCTTGAAAGTGTAAATCCTAATAGTCAGAACCAAAAATCAAGGAGGGGACAAGAAGCAGAACTTTTTACTTTTCATATGTCTCCAAATACCTTAACGTACATCTGTCATCTAAAAAAAAGGGGGGGGGGTTCCTCTCTTCTAGTTTCTAAATGTCTGTCATGGGATCTGAGGGACTTCTTAAAGATGACTTATAACTTAAGTAGAATGGATTATTCCCACTGAAATTCTGTCTGCAACCTGTCAAGTAGGCCCCTGTTGACCATCTGCAAGAGGTGCCAGGGGAGCCACATTACTTCCTGCTCAGGTCATAAGAGCTGCCTCACCCAGAATGCAAATGAGCATATATAGCCTCCAATTTCAGAATATTGTCTTTTCCTGCACTGGTCCTGGGGCAAGTAATGCAGGTTAGGATAGGGCACATCAGGCTGTGTTGCCTCACCTTCACTACAATGGCTCGATGATTCTTCTGGTTTGAGCTCTTTCCCATGATTCCCTGGAGGGTAGTAGACTCCCTAGAGTATTCATGGAGTTGGATTAAAACTGGGATAGGAAGAAATATGAAAATTAGTGGCAACTTCTTGGTCAAAACAATTCTTGGGCCCAAGAGATTGTGCTAGAGGAGTCTGAACCAGACATTTTTGACTCCTCTCTTTCTTTCACACTTCACAATTCTTCCCTTGCAACTCGGTTTACCTTCAAATTTTCCCATAAATTGATCACCTTTTCATCCTTTTCACCATTACCACTTTGTTCTAAGCTACCATTCACTCACTGTAGCCTCTGTATTCACCCCCTTCTTTCTACCATTACCCTTCTATCATGTTTTCCTTATAGAAGTCAGAGGAGTGCTTTTATTTCTCAATTCAGATCATATTGCTCCTATGTTCCAAATCCTCCAATGACTTATAATCTCATTCAGAGTAAAAACTCAACGATCTTACAATGGCATACAGATCCCTGCATGATCTTTTGCTCTATAACATCAGGCCCTATTACATTGCCTCACGCTCACTTTCTTCTAGCCATATTTGGCTTCCTTACTGGTCCTTGGACATATTGAATGTGCCCCTGCCACAAAGGCTTTGTACCAGATGTTTTCTCTGCCTAGAAAAAATCTTCCCCCAAATATTTAAATAATTAATCCCTTCACTTTCTTTAGATATTAATAAAAATAATACCTTTTCAGTGGGATCTTCACTGATTGCTCTATTTAAAGTAGCAGCTACATTTATACTCCTTTTGCCTCTTATGTGTTTTTTAAGTACTTAGCAACCTTTAATGCATTTATTTAATTTATTCATAATCCATCTCTTCTCTACAATATAAACTGCATTAGAACAAGTAATTTTTTAAAGATTTTATTCATTTATTTGTCTGAAAGAGGGAGAGTGAGAAAGAGCACTGGCAAGTGGAGTGGCAGGCAGAGGGAGAAGCAGGATCCCCACCAAGCAAGGGGCCCAATGTAGGACTTGATCCCTGTACCCTGGGATCATGACCTGAGCTGAAGAGAGATGCTTAACTGACTGAGCCATCCAGGTGTCTCAGGGAAAGTATTTTTTTTTAACTGTATATTTCCAGCACCTAACAAAGGGCCTGCCATTAGTAGGTGCTCAAATATATGTTAAATGAATTTTCTTAAAGGATGACCATGTTTCATCTCTTACACTGTTGGTGGAAATGTAAGCTGATACAGTGACTCTGGAAAACAGTATGGAGGTTCCTCAAGAAGTTAAAAATTGACCTACCGTATGACCTAGCAATTGCACTAAGTATTTACCCCAAAGATACAAAAGTAATGATCCAAAGGGGCACATGCACTCCAAAGTTTATAACCAATGTCTACAATAGCCAAACTATGGAAAGAGCCCAGATATCCATTGACAGATGAATGAAAGAAGATATGGTACACACACACACACACACACACACACACACACATGCACACACACAGTGAAATATTACTCAGCCATCAGAAATGATGAATACTTACCATTTACATCGATGTAGATGGAAATGGAGAGAATGAAATAAATCAGTCAGAGAAAGATAATTATATGGTTTCACTCATATGTGGAATATAAGGGGCAGCATAATGGATCATAGGGGAAGGGAAGGAAAACTGAATGGGAAGTCATCAGAGAGGGAGACAAACCATGAGAGACTCTTACTATAGGAACCAGACTGAGGGTTGCTGGGGGGGTGGAGGGATCAGGTAATTGGGTGATGGGCATTAAGGAGAGCACACGATTTGATGAGTATTGGGTGTTATATGCAGCCTATGAATTATTGAACTCTATGTCTGAAATTAATGATGTACTAGATATTGACTAATTGGATTTAAATTAAAAAAAAATTAAAATGCCCATCATTCAGAAAAATATTCCTTTCCTAAGTTGGGTTTCAGTTTCCCCCATTGATAACATAAGGGAGTTGGAATAGGAGGTTTCTCAGGTCTTTTGCATCTCTGTAACTAAGTCTAGAGATCTGGGTAAAAGCACAGTCTCTGGAGGCAGATTTCTTAAGATTCTTTACCTACTACTTTGTGACAAGTTACTTCACCTTTCTGGGTCTCTTGGTTTTCTTACCTGAAAATGAAGATGATAAAAATATACAGTGTCTCCAAAGGTTGCTCTGGAAATTAAATAAGAGCATCCGTATAAGTGCTTTAACACAGAACATGGCAGTCAATAAATATTAACTATTGCTTTTAGGGTGATGATTAGCAAGTAGCCACATTAACAGCCTTCCTGAGGCTCAAAACCAGCTTTGGTAGCTGATGGTATAAAAACAAAACAAAACAAAACAACCTCCATAATAACAAACTCACCTGAGGTTCATATGCAGCTCATATGCGACTCATATGCGTACAGCTGGTCTATTCCCCTTCCCCCACCCCATTACTAAGACAGAAGAACAGCTTGTTCCCTTGTAACCTGATGTCCCTGGATAAGAAGGAGGGGGAGAGAGGCAACGTGTGATTGCCATGGCCACCCGCTGCATCTCAGATTCCACAGACAGAAGCAGGGCATGGGGGCCTATTCACAATCACCCACACACCTGACCATGAGTGGTTTCAAGTCAGGCTGTGTGGAATACGTGTGGTCCCACTGTCAGAGGCTCATTCCAGAGTTTCTGCTAAGAGGGCAGAGGATGATGTTCAAAGCCATCATCAGCAAACATGATTCAGACAGCTAGCCTGGTCTTTGGGGCCAGAGGCACGTGGCTTGCCAGAGAAAGAGGTTGTGGATAAGTTACGAGAATGGAAACTAGAAAAGGTAACCAATGAATAAGCCCATAACAATAATGGTAATATTAACAATAGCTGACATTTCTTATGTATTTATTGTGTACCAGGTGCTTTATACAGGTCTTCATTTAATTCTCCAGTGAATTCAGTAATTCTCAACCCTAGCTACACATTGGAGAACTTTGAAAACAAGATCTGTGCCCAGGCTTCACTGTACCAATTAAATCAGAATTTCTGGTATTTAAAAAAAAATTTCCCAGGTAATTATAATGTATACCCATGGTTGAAAACCACTGAATGAGGGGTATATATATATAAAATATTTTATAGGTGAGAAAAATTTAATTCATAAAATTTGCACCAAGTCACCCAGTTAAGAACCAGCACTAGGATACACTGCTTTGAATTCAGTATTACACACTCTGTGCCACAAGGAGAAAGCTTGCACTCAGGACTTAGGGCCAAAACTCCATTTTAACAGAACAGGTGCATTGTGATGGGGCCAGGTGTGGCTTGGGATGAACCTCTTGTACCTCATAGGCATCCTGAGGTCAAGTATGTGATGCCATATTCCAGAGACTGATCAAGCAATACCATGAGCAACTGCTGCTGTTTGGGGACTTCCTGCCTCAGTCAAGTGGTAAATATCTTAGTGGTTAAGTATCACAAAGATATCCAGCTCCCATTCACCTTCCCCTGCTTCTTCTGCCCATCCGATCCAGGCTTCATGAAACAGCATCAGTATCATTAAAAGATTATTCCCTTAAGCGTGGTGTGTATACCACTTTATGTTCACAAGATGATTTAGGGAGTAAAAGGATGAACATTTTTAAAATTTCAATAGTTATGTATTCATCTTAATATATATCAGGAATATATTTTATATATTCATTAAGAATATGTATTTATTTATATCCAATACATACAACCCATAATTTCACAAATATTGCTTAGAACAAGACTAAATTAATTTAAAATATTGAAAATTACTTGAGTTAAAGTAAAATATTAAGCAAATCATCAGTGAAGGAGATTAGCACAAAAATAGGCCTCCAAAATTCAGAACGGTAGAGATGAATGGTCATTTCTTGTTTAGGGCATTCATTTGTTCACTCAATCATTTATTCATTCAATGGGCATTTTCTGAATAACAAGTATGTGCCAAGAATCATGTTAGATGCAATATAGATGAATAAGAACTGGTTCTTGCTTTCAAAGTCTCACATAAAAGTAAATATACATTGGCATTTCAATATAAATAAGCATAAGGCATAGTAGGAGTTATAAGGGAGGGCAGATTATGGAGATACAGACAGGCACTTCCAAAAAGAGGTGACTTAGCCATGTAAATGGGAGAGGGAGAGGAGGCCAAACTGAGGACAGTAGTAACAAAACACAGAAGTGAGAAACAGCAGGGTATAAATGTGTAATAGTTGGCTGAGAGCGGGAGGATGATGGAGGGAATACTCAGTTATTAGAGCAAAAGATACAAAATGGAGAAGTGGAGAGAGAACACTGGGAAAATCTGCTGAGACTTGATTATTGCACTCCATGAAAAGGGGTTTGAGTCTTATTCTTTGGACAGCTCCTGGGAGAGAAGCTAAGTACTCAAATCCTAGTTCAGCTACTTTTTTTTTTTTTTAAACTGTGTGTCAGTGGACAAGTTACCCTAATCTTTCTGAGCTTTTGTTTTTTCATCTGCCAAGTGGGAAAATTAATAGTACTACTTTCTTAGCATTAATTGTAGAGGGTTAAATGATATATCATTTATAAATCACTTTTCAAGGTGCTTGGCATACAAGTTAAGTCCTACTCTGACTGTTCTTCCCTGTTTTTCTCTTTAGAGAACAGCATGTGTTTATAATATGAGCCTGTCTGTATTACTGTCTCACTTCATCTCCATATTCAACAAATTAAAGAACATCTGCCATGTAGCAGACCTTTTACCTATTTTATTTCACTTAATTTGCGTAACAGCCCAGTTGACAGGATGACGGTGTGATGAAAAGTCAAGGGAAAAGGGCAGGACTGCTATGCTACCCTGACAAGAGCAGCTATGCTTTGCTTTCTCCATAAAACTTAAGGTGCAATGGGGGCCGCATTTCTTTTTTTTTTTTCTTCATAGCTAAAAACTGTGAAGAACTATTTTCCCAAATATGTAGGAGGAAAACGAGCTAAAGACTTGGTGTCTGTGTGCTAAGAATTTGCTCCAATGATCTCTACTAGCCTGTGAGTCTGAAGGCATTGTTATTCTTAAGAATTTTGTTGTTTTGTCTCCCCATATATGTTTTTTTAATTTGGTAAAAAACAAATAACATAAAATTTGTCTTCTTAACCATTTTTAAGTATACAGTTCAGTAGTCAAGTATATTCACACTCCTTTAAATCTCCAGATTATTATTATTTTTTAAAGATTTTATTTATTTATTTGCCAGAGAGAGAGAGAGTGCGCACACACAGGCAGGCAGAGTGGCAGGCAGAGTTAGAGAGAGAAGCAGGCTCCCCACTGAGCAAGGAGTCCAATGCAGGACTTGATCCCAGGACCCCAGGACCACGACCTGAGCCGAAGGCAGTGGCCCAACCGACTGAGCCCCCCAGGCATCCCCAGGTTATTTTTTAATCAAATAAAATACTATATGAGTATGTTCATTTTGTGATAATTTACTGGTGTGTAAACTTAAGATTCATTTACTTTTCTGTGTGTGACACGACAAGAAATTTTTTCTCTTTTTTTAAGTGGTAATATTGAACAAAACTTCAGTGTCTCTTGGTTAATTTATTGGTAAATAATCCAGCTGGTTATTCAAATGGGAGATGATGTTAAGTTTCTTTTTTTTTTAAAGATTTTATATATTTATTTGTCAGAGAGAGAGAGACAGATCACAAGTAGGCCGAGAGGCAGGCAGAGGCAGAGGGAGAAGCAGGTTCCCTGCCGAGCAAGGAGCCCGATGTGGGACTCGATCCCAGGACGCTGGGATCATGACCTGAGCCAAAGGCAGCTGCTTAACCAACTGAGCCACCCAGGCATCCCTGATGTTAAGTTTCTTAAATGTAAAGCAAGAACAATATTTTTAAAAATGTCCTATACAGTTTAGAAGAGGGAAGAGATTAGTTCCATACAAAGACACCCTAACTAGCTTAAAAGAGAATACAGAACTCTTCTGGTCCAGATAAGATGGAAGAGACTCATTCTCCCTACTCCTACTTTCTAGGTAAAAATATAAATCTTGGAAATGAAACTCTTTGTTCTGGTGGTCCTTGAGACTCCCTTCTCCACTGAGAGGCACTAGGTAGCCAGGGAGTCTCCTGAAAGCAGGGGCCTTCCAGAACAAGTGACCTATTCTGGAAGCTTCTTCGTGTCCAATGGCCTGAGAATTCCTTCCCCCAGACAGAGAGACCAGGCTGCCCTGGGAGGAGGGATCCTGTCACAAGTGGCCAAATGCATTAAGTGTTCTTCATGGAGACTCCCCTTCCCCACCTAGAGGCACCACACAACCTAGCTGAGGAAGCACCTTCTACCTGCACAGGCCCACCAGCACAGACCAGTGGGAGCCCCAGAGGTACCAGATAGCCTAAACAGATCAAAGCACAGCAAAGGCTCTGAAAATTAAACTGTTACTGAAACCACAGCGCACAAAAGTGGGACAGGATCTATGTGCTAAACCTAAACAAGGAGACTGCCTGCTAAAATAGAGGATTTATATAGAACTAAAGTTTCCTAACACAATAGCCAAAATATTCAGGATACATTAAAAAATCACCTGTCATACCAAGAACCAGGAAAATAACTCAAATGAGAAAAAGACAATCAAATGACGCCAACACTGAGATGAATCATGTTGGGATTATCTGACAAAGATTTTAAAGAAGCCATTATAAAAATGCTTCAGTGAGCAATTATGAACATGCTAGAAACAAATGAAAAAATAGAGAATCTCAGCAAAGAAACAGAAGTTATAAAAAAGTGCCAAATGCAAACTGAAAAGTATATTAACAGAAAAAAAAAACACTGGGTAATTATGTTGAATGAAAAAAAGCCAATCTGCAAAAGTTACATACTGTATGATTCCATCTATTTAAAGTTTTTGAAGTGGCAGTATCATAGAAATTTAGAACAGTTTAGTGATTGTCAGGGCTTAGGGTTTTAGTTCAGGAGAGTTACTGCAAAGATAAAGAACAAAGTATTAGGATATTAATTGACTAGTGTATTGCCCTGCTATGCACATAAAAATTTCATTTAAAAATGAGGGTATTCAGGGGCTCCTGGGTGGCTCAGTGGGTTAAGTCTCTGCCTTCAGCTCAGGTCATGATCTCAGGGTCCTGGGATCAAGCCCCATATCGGGCTCTCTGCTCAGCAGGGAGCCTGATTCCCCTTCTCTCTCTGCCTGCCTCTCTGCCTACTTGTGATCTCCCTCTCTGTCAAATAAATAAATTAAATCTTAAACAAATAAAAAAATAAAAATGAAGGTACCCAATGCCACAGAAAGCTTAAAAAATATAAATTCTGATGATGCTAAATATCTGTTTTGACTGTAGTTTACTCTTCTGAGCATAGGTTCTAAGTTGAACAACCTGGGTCTCCTGAAACAAAGATAAGTTGTTAGAGGAAATTCTACACACTTGGGGAGGAGTAAATGCGGAAATAATTGTCAAAATATTTAACAATTGGTTTAACCTGAGTACTAATCAATCAGAGGAGACATTAGTCCTAAAGCAAGGTTCCAGAAGCCCCTGTTGAGCTGGATCATGGTGGAGCCTAGGAGATACATAGGGGAGGCCCTAGGATAGTGATGGAAGCAACTGGAAAGCTTGAGTATTAAATAGCTATTTACTGGGTGGTATGAAATTGTTTCAATATTTTTACAATCAATATGGCTTAAATACTGCATGCTGGCTTTATATAAGCCCTGGATATATTCATCATTTCTTCCTCTCTGTTGGTGCTACTTATTAAACTGTGTTTGCCACTATGAGGGGTCTAAGATTTCTGAAAAACCATTTCCTACCCTGAAATTAGGGTAGAATTTGTCTTTTCCTAGGACCAATTCAGCCCAGACAGGAACTTTGCTAGGTGCTGAGGACACTAAATGTCGGCCTTTAAGGAGCTTGTACTCAGTAGGGGAGACTGATGTATAAATAGACAATGATCATAGAATATTATAAGTGCTATAAAAGAGGAAGGGATTCTTAGACCAGCCTGGTGTTGAGGGTCAAGGTTCAGAGTAAGTTTCTGAAGCAGATTGCTTAAACTGAGTTCCAAAGCATAAATAGAAATTACACAGATGAAAAGGATTAAGGAATAGAAGGCTGAGGAGAGGACATTGCAGCAGTGAAAAAAGCATGATGTGAACAGGGAATTCTGAGCATAGGTCTTTTTAATAGAACATGAGACAAAGGAAAGGAGTTGTTAAGGCCTAGTTCATGGAGTGCTTGAATGGAATGTGAAGAGCTTGGAATTTATCCTGTAGTTGATGGGGTGCCATTGTTTAGTTTTAAGTAGGGTATTAACATAACCATATTTGCATTTAAGAAAAATCATTCTTGTTATTAGGGCCACTACACTGCACACTGTGAGTATGTTACTTGGAGTTATGCAACATGGTAGCCCTGCTTTGCAACATTATGAAGGATGGGTTTGAAAGGGGTAAGACTAGAAGCAGGACAAACTTTTAAAGAGAACTATTGCAACATTCCAAACAAAAGATAATGAGGATCTGAACTAATAGCAGTAATGGAGATAAAAAAAAACAATTCAAGTAAATAACTTCAAGGAAAAGATAGAAAGTTTAGGGGGCAGGACTTGGCAGGACTGGATATAGAGAGGAAGTGAAATGAAGGATGGTTCTCAGTATTCTGGGTTGAGTGGTGAATGTTACCATTGACTAAAGATAAAATATCAGATAGAATATTAGGAAGATTGAAAGAGAAGAATATGAGTGCAGATTTGGACAGAGAGATGTGGAGGTGTCCAGTGGGCAGTTGGATATATGTTAGAATGTTAGGCAAGACTAGCTACATAATTTGTAAGTTCTAGTGCAGAATTAAAATGTAAAGCCACTTGGGGCACCTGGGTGGCACAGTTGGTTAAGCATCTGACTCTTGGTTTTGACTCAGGTCATCATCTCAGGGTCATGAGATCTAGCCCTGCATTGAGCTCTGAGCTCAGCATGGAGTCTGCTTAAGTCTCTCTCTCCCTCTCCCTTTGCTTCCCATCCTCCCTCTCTCTGTCTGTCTGTCTGTCTCAAATAAATAAATATTTAAAATAAAATAAAATGTGAAGCCACTTGTTCAAAAATTATTAAAAATTTCCAGGCAGGGGTGCCTGGGTGGCTCAGTCATTAAGTGTCTGCTTTCAGCTCATGTCATGATCCCAGGGTCCTGGGATGGAGCCCCACACTGGGCCTCCTGCTCAGTGGGAAGCCTGTTTCTCCCTCTCAAACTCCCCCTGCTTGTGTTCCTTCTCTTGCTGTCTCTCTCTCTGTCAAATAGATAAATAAATCTTAAAAAAAAATTTCAAGGCAGTGACAACAGAACATTAAATCAAGCACAGGACCCTTTCTAAACATGGGGACCTGTGAACCAGCACAGAGTTCATGCCCATGAGACCAGTCCTGAACTTAGCAGAGAAGTCAGAGTGGTAAGTATGGATTTGGGAATCATTGGAATATAGATAGTCTTTTAAAATAATGAGAGTGGATGAGATAATCTAAAGAACAAAGGGTTAAGGGTAAATTCCAGGGAATGCCAACAGTTAAAAAATAGAAGAAAGAAAACCCTTGATGGTGACTGTGTAGGGAAGAGCAAAAGAAGTTAAAGGAACAGATTTTAGGTCCAGACTGCCTAGGTTTGAATTCTACCTTTTCCACTTAGTTTAGTGATCTTAGGTACTTTCATTATTTCTAAATATGCTGGCAGTAGTATCTATTGTATAACATTGTAAGGATTAAGCAATTTAATATACATAAATGCTTAGAATGTTACCTAGGATGTAGTGTGTATATATATATATGTGTGTGTGTGTATATATATATATATACACATATATA
>NW_022631949.1:15015-21403 GCF_010015895.1 Lontra canadensis
TATATATATATATATATACACACACACACATATACAGATATGTATATATCATTGTTAGCTATAGAATATATTTCTTCTTAGTAGTAGTAATAATAGAAGCAAAAGGAAACAAGAAAGAGTGTGTTTTATGTATATTATGTATATATGATATACATGAGGTATACATATATATGTAGCTATGTATATATAGATATATATGATATATGTATATATGGTGTAAATGAGAAGATATATGTATATATGTATATATAATTGTTAGCTCTAAAATATATTTCTTCTTAGTAGTAGAAATAATAGAAACAAAAGGAAATAGGAAAGAGTGTGTTTTCTAAGCCAAAGGAGAAGATTTAAAGAAACTTGAAAACTTATCAAATACAATAAAAAGATCCAAAAAGATGACACCTGAAACTTAACTATTGGACTTGATAATTAGGAAGGAGATCATTGTTGAACTTATACTGGGGCAGTGAGATGAAGTGTGGAAACCAGATTTTAACTGAGTGAGAAATGAAAATGTGTGTGTGTGTGTATGTGTGTGTGTAAATTAACCTTTTAAAATTTGTGAAAGGAGGAGAGAGGTGGAAGGGCAAAAAAAAAAAAGAAGGAAAAAAGAGATAGAAGTAGAGCATACTAGGTTGTTTTAGGGTATTTACAGAATGAAGCAGTGGAATGAAGGTGGTTGAAGATGCTGGAGAAAGAGGAGTGATTCGTGGGGAAAGGACACAGAGGATACAGAAGAGATGTCTTATCCTTGAGGCTAGAGGGGAAAGGGCAAGGATGGGTGTAGATATGGATGCTTTTGCCAGTAAGGAAGTGATAAGCTGTGAGAGTTTATATCAGATAGCCTCCCTTTTTTCTTTCCAAAATTTTAAAATAATGAAGTGTAAGTATAGAGTACATAAATCATATAGTTCAATGAATGATTACAAAGTGAATACACATGTGTAATCATCATTCAGAATAAGAAATAAAACAAAGTCAGCACCCAGGAAGTGTCTCCTATATGTATCCCTTTTTATTGCACATCTCCCACCCTTCTAAAAGAAAAATATGATGTGACTTTTGTGGTAGTCACTTCCTAGCACTTCTTTATACCTTTAGCACCTATGTGTGTTTCTCTAAGCACTACAGTTAAATTTTGTTATGAAATTTATATGATTGGAATAGTATACACTATTTTCTTTTGTATCTGACTTCTCTTGTATAAGATTACATATGTGAAATTTATCCATGTTGTTTTGTGTACTGTAATATTTTTATTTTCTTAGCTAAAGAGTAGTTTATTATATGAATACAGAAAATTTTATCCTTCCACATTGAAAGAAATTTAGATTGTATCTAGTTTTTGGCTGTTGTGAAGCTATATATTATTTTTGTGTACTTTCACACATTTCTGTTCCATTTATTACCCAGAATGAACCTTTTTGGTTATAGTGTAAGTATATCTTCTATTGTAATTGGTAATGCCAAACTGTTTTATAAAGTGCTTGTGCCAGTTTACATTCCCATCAATAGTATACGAAAATTATTTTTATCTACCTTTTTTCCTGTATTTGGCATTTGTCATACTTTTAAATTTTAATATAGATGCATATCCTTTTATGTTTATTGATCTTTTGGATTTCCTCCTTTGTGAAGTGACTTTTCAAGTCTTTCAATTTTCTATTGGGCTGTCTTCTATTGATTTGTAGGAAATTTCTTTCTATTTATCATCTATCTGTCTATCTATCTATCATCTATATTCTAAATACAAGTCCTTTATGGATTATATGTTTTACAAATATTTTTCCCCATTCCAAGTATATGAATATTCTCCAGTAAAAATTTTAAAAGCTTTCTAGTTTTGCCACTTGCTTTTAGGATTTTTAATCAATTTAGTGCTGGTGTGAAATAGGTTTCCATCTGATTTTGTGTCCCATATGAATACCTCATTGCTCCAGCACCATTTATTAAAAAAAAAAACACTTTCTTCATCCAACACTTTGTAGTGTCATTTTGTCATAAAGCAAGTGTCCACATATCTAAGAGTGCTTTGTGTGTTCTAGTTGGTCTCGCTGGTTTAAATGGTTTACTTGCCTATATTTGTGCCAGTACCTCACTACCTTAATGACAATAGTTCTATACTAAGTCTTGGTATCTGGTTAAGCAAGTCTTCCCACTTCATTCTTCTATGTTAATAATATGTATATTTTTGGCCCTTTACATTTCTACATATACTTTAGATCAGGGTGTCATTATCTCAAATACACCCACCAAAAATCCTGTTGGGATTCTTATTGAGATTTCAGTACATTTACAGATGACTTCGTTACAGGTGATGCAGTTAATGAATATGGTGTATCTCTCCAAAAAGATTTTCATTATGACTGTCTTGGTCTATTGGGGCTGCCATAATAGAATACCATAGGCTGTGTGGCTTATAAGCAACATAAATTTATTTCTCATAGTTCTGATGTCTAGGAAGACCAAGATCAAGGCTTTAACAGATTCAGTGTCTATTGAGATATCACTTCCTGGTTCATAGGTGGCTGTCCTCTCTCTGTTCTCACATGGCATAAGGGGCAAGAAAGCTCTCTGGGGCTTCTTTTATAAGGATACTAATCCCATTCATGAAGTCTCCACCCTCATGAGTTTGCCATTTCACAAGGGCCCCACCTCCTAATTCCATCACATTAGGGATTAGATTCCAACATATAAATTTTGGGGGAAAAATTCAGTTCCATAACAATACCTCCCAATTAATTTTCATAATTTTCCCTGAAGTGTTATCACACATTATTTGTTCTGTTGGCTATTATGTCTTTAGTATTTTTTGATGCTGTCATAAAGTTTCTCCTAAGAATTTTGTTTTCTAACTCTTTGTTGATGGAATATAGAAATGTAATTGAATTTGGGGTTTTCTTTTTTAATGTAGATGCAGTAAAAGTTACTATTTTGGTGTACATTTCTATGAGTTTTGACAAATATATAGTGTCTAACCACCACCACAATGAAGATACAGAGCAATTCCATCACCCTCCAAAATATCCTTGAGCCTCTTCTTTGTAGTTAAACCTTCCTCCCCAACATTTAACCTCAGTCATTAAGTAATCCGTTCTCCATTCCTACAGTCATAACATTTCCAGAACATTATATGTGTAATTGTGTAGTATGTAACCTTTTAAATCTGGTTCCTTTTATGTATCAATAGTTTCTTCTTTTTAAATTTATGAGTTATATTCCATTATATGGATGTACCACTGTTTGAGTATCCATTAAACATTTGAGAGATAGTTGGGTCATTTTCAGTTTTTGGCAATTAAAAATAAAGCTGCAATAAATATTTGTATACAGATTTTTATGTGAACATAAGTTTTCATTTCACTTAGGCAATTATCCAAAAGTGGAATTGCTGGGTCAGGTGGTAACTGAATGTTTAACTTTAAAAGAAATTGCCAAAATATTTTTGAAAATAACTTTATCACCTTTCTATTCTCACAAAGAGTGTATAAGAGTTTCAGTTTATCTGCAGCCTTGAACTACTTGGTATTATGAGTTTTTAAAATTAGCCATTCTAATAGGCATACAGTGGTATTTTAATGTGGTTTTTATCTTCATTTCCCTAATGACTATTGGTATTAGAGATTTTTTTTCGCTTTGCCAAGGACCTTTATAGAAAAGTTGCCAAGGTAGTACAGGGAGTTCTCATATCTCCCACACCCAGTTTCCTCTATGATTAATATCTTACATTAATAAAGTACATTTGTCACAATTAATGACCTAATAATGACACACTACTATTAAGTAAAATCCTTACTTTATTTAGATTTCCTTAGTTTTTGCCTAATGTCTCCTTTGGTCCCAGGATACCACCTAGGATACATTTTATTCAGTAATCATGTCTCTATACGTATCTCCTGGTTGTGATAGTTTCTTAGATTTTTCTTGTTTTTGTTGATCTTGCCCATTTTGAGGAGTACTAGTCAGATATTTTATAGAGTGTTCCTCAATTGGGATTTGTCTGATGTTTTTCTAATTATTGCATAGGAATTTAGTTTTATTTCTTCCTTTACATTCAGTATTTATTTCTTTTTCTTGCATTATCACACTAGTTAGGACTTTCAATAAGATGTTAAATAGGAGTGGTAAAAATAAGGATGCTTGTCTTTTTTGTGGTCTTAAAAGTATTCAATATTTTATAAGTATGATTTTAGCTATAGATGCACTTTATTGGGAGATGAGTCTATGTCATCTTGTGGATCAAAGTCACTAGAATAATTACATTTAATGTAACTATTTATGTATTAAGGCTTAAGTCCTTCATTTTTGTGCATGTGTGTGTGTTCTGTTTGTTCCCTCTTCTCTTTATTTCTGCTTTCTTTTTCCTGATTTCCTGTGGGTGACTTTTTAGAGGCCCGTTTTGATTTATCTAGTATTTTTTAAGTACATCTCTTTATATAGAATTTTTAGTGGTTTACGTAGATATTACATTATACATACATAACTTATCAAAGTCTGTATATTGTGTGGACATTTTACTAGTTGAATGACACTACAGATAAAGAGCTCGTATCCAAGATCTATAAAGAACCTCTCAAACTCAACACCCAAAAAACAAATGAGTCAATCAATGGGCAGAAGACATGAACAGATACTTCTCCAAAGAAGACATATGAATGGCTAACAGACACATGAAAAAAATGTTCAACATCATTAGCCATGAGGGAAATTCAAATCAAAACTACATTGAGATTCACCTTACATCAGTTAGAATGGCAAAAATTGACAAGGCAAGAAACAACAAATGTTGGAGAGGCTGTGGATAAAGGGGAATCATCTTACACTGTTGGTGGGAATGCAAGTTGGTACAGCCATTTTGGAAAACAGAAAGGAGCTTCCTCTAGATGTTAAGAATAGAGCTACCCTATGACCCAGTAATTGCGCTACTGGATATTTACCCCAAACATGCAGTGTAGTGAAAAGAAGGGCTGCATGTACTCCAGTGTTCACAGCAGCAATGTCCACAATAGCCAAACTGTGGAAAGAGCTGAGATGCCCTTCAACAGACAAATGGATAAAGAAGACATGGTCCATATATACAATGGAGTATTACTCAGCCATCAGAAAGGATGAATACCCACCATTTGCATCAACATGGATGGAACTGGAGGAGATTATGCTAAGTGAAATAAGTCAAGCAGAGAAAGACGATTATCATATGGTTTCACTTATATGTGGAACATAAGGAATAGCATAGAGGATATTAGGAGAAGGAAGGGAAAAATGAAGGAGGGTGGAATCAGAAGGGAAAATGAGCTATGAGAGATTATAGACTATGGAAAACAAACTGAGGGTTTCAGAGGGGAGGGTGGAGGGCATTGTGTTAGCCCAGTGATGGGTATTAAGGAGGGCATGGATTGCATGGAACACTGAATGTTATACACAAACAATGAATCATAGAACACTGCATCAAAAACTAATGATGTACCATATGGTGACTAACATAACATAGAAAAGAAAAGAAAAGAAAAGAAAAGAAAACTATTTCCTTTTAAATTCCTACACCTTCCCCATTTATAATATAATTTTATCAAATATTTCCTCTATATACCTTGAGAATCACACCAGAAAATATTCTAATAAAACATAATTTAGAAAACTCAAGGGAAGGAAAGGCTGTTGCATTTCCCTATCATCTTATTCTTCCATTGTTCTTTCTTCTTGATGATTTTTTAATCATTTATTTTATAATCATTTTTAATTTTAATATAATAAATGATTTTTAAATCATTTATTTTATATTTCATTTTATATTTTTATATAAATTTATATAAATTTTTATATTTATATAAAATATCAAATTTTATATTTCAAGGAATTCCTTTAGACAGAGCATAGGTCTACTTGTGGAAAATTCTCTTAGTTTTCTTTCATCCAAAAATCTCTTGATTTCTGCTTCATTCCTAAGGGCTATGTTCACTGGATATAAAGCTAGGCCTGTGATTTTCCCTTACTGTCATTTCATTGTCTTCATTTTCCTTTGAAGTAGGACTCAAAGTCCTCACAGGGCTACAGTCTAGCACAACTATAGATATAATTTTCACTGTGTTCCACGAGAACACAGTTCTATGTGTTGTATGAGAATAGCCATTCTCATATGAGAAATTACCTCTGGAGATGTGCAGGGTGCTATTTCTCAGGCCATTGCTAAAAAGAAGAGGATCTGGAGGGGCTTGATGAGTATGGTGGAGATTTGAATAGGTACTGAACAAGAAAAAGCTGACAAGTAAAGAGATAGCTGAGTAATGCTAAGGGCCCAGGTGAGAAAAGAAGCCATCCGTTTGTGGTGGCTTCAACAGGCTTTTTTTTTTTTAACAGCTTGGAATAGGGAGTAATTAGAGGCAGCAGT
>NW_022631950.1:0-14615 GCF_010015895.1 Lontra canadensis
TATATATATATATATATATATATATATATATATATATATATACCACTTCTTCTTCATCCATTCAATAGTAAGTGGACACTTGGGCGATTTCCATAATGAGGCTATTGTAAATAATGCTTCTATAAACATCAGGGAACATGTATTCTTTTGAGTTAGTATTTTTGTATTCTTTTGGTAAATACCTAATAGTACAATTACTGGATTGAAGGGTACTTCTATATTTAACTTTCTGAGGAAACCCCATACTGTTTTCCAGAGTGGCTGCTCCAGTTTGCATCCCCACCAACAGTGCAAAAGTGTTCTTTTTTCTCCACATCCTTACCAACACCTAGTGTTTCTTGTGTTGTTGCTTTTAGCTATTTTGACAGGTGTGTGGTTATTTCTCACTGTAGTTTTTTTTTTTTAATTTAGATTCCATTCACCAACATATAGTACATCATTGGTTTTAGATATAGTGTTCAATAATTCATCAGTTACATATAGGACCCAGTGCTCATCCCATCATGTGCCCTCCTTAATGCCCATTACCCAGTTACCCTATCCCTCCATGATCCTTCCCTCCAGCAACCCTCAGTTTGTTTCCTATAGGTAAGAGTCTCTCATGGTTTCTCTCCCACTCTGATGATTTCCCATTTAGTTCTCCCTCCATTCCCCTATGATCCTCTGCACTGCTTCTTATATACCACATATGAGTGAAACCATATGATAATTGTCTTTCTCTGATTGACTTATTTTGCTCAGCATAATACCCTCCAGTTACATCTACATCAATGTAAATGGTAAATACTAATCGTTTCTGATGGCTGAGTTATATTTCATTATACATAAATGTGTGTATACCACATCACCTTTATCCATTCATCTGTTGAAGGACATATTGGCTCTTTCCACAGTTTGGCTATTGTCAATATTGTTGCTATGAACACTGGGGGGGTACAGGTGCCCCTTCAGATCACTACATTTGTATCTTTGTGTTAAATACGTTGTAGTGCAATTGCTGGGTCATAGGGTAGCTCTATTTTTCACATCTTGAGGAACCTCCATACTGTTTTCCGGAGTGACTGTACCAGCTTGCATTCCCACCAACACTTGAAGATGGCTCCCCTTTCTCTGCATCTTAACCAACATTTGTTGTTTCCTGTCTTGTTAATTTAAGCCATTCTGACTGATGTGAGATGGTATCTCATTGTAGTTTTGATTTGTATGTCCCTGATGCCAAGGGATGTGGAACGTTTTGTCATGTCTCTGTTGCCCATTTGTATGTCTTCTTTGGAGAAATATCAGTTCAGGTCTTCTGACCATTTCTTGGCTGGATTGTTTTGTTTTTGGGTTTTGAGTTTGATAAGTTCTTTAAACACCTTGGATACTAACCCTTTATCTGATATGTAATTTGCAAATACCTTCTCTCGTTCCGTAGGTTGCCTTTTAGTTTTGTTGACTGTTTCCTTTGCTCTGCAGAAGATTTTTGTCTTGATGAAGCCTAAATAGTTCATTTTTATTTTTGTTTCTGTTGCCTTTGGAGACAAGCAAGAAGTGGCAGCAGCCAGGGTCTAGGAGGTTGCTGCTTGTATTCTCCTCTATGATTTTGTTGTATTCCTATCTCACATGTAGGTTTTTCATTCATTTAGAATTTATCTTTGTGTATGGTGTAAGAAAGTGATCCAGTTTCATTCTTCTACATATGTCTGTACAATTTCCCCAACACCATTTATTGAAGAGACTGTATTTTTTCCATTGGATATTCTTTCCTGCTTTGTCAAAGATTAGTTGACTATAGAGTTGAAGGTCCATTTCTCAGTTCTTTATTGTGTCCCATTGATCTATGTGTCTGCTTTTGTGCCAGTACTGTACTGTCTTGATGATTACAGGTTTGTAATAGAGCTTCAAGTCTGGCACTGTGATCCCACCAGGTTCAGTTTTCTTTTTCAGCATTTCCTTGGCTATTCAGGGTCTTTTCTGGTTTCATACAAATTTTAGGATTATTTGTTCCAGCTCTAGAAAAAATGTCAGTGATCTCTTGATAGAGATTTCACTAAATGTATATATTGCTCTGGGTACCATAGACTTTTTAACAATATGTATTCTTCCAATCCATGAGCATGAAATGTTTTTCTATTTCTCTGTGTCTTCCTCAATTTCTTTCATAAGTGTTCTGTAATTTTTAAAGTACAGGTCTTTCACCTCTTTATTAGGTTTATTCCTAAGTATCTTCTGGGTTTTGGTGCAATTGTAAATGGGATTGATTCCTTAATTTCTCTTTCTTCTGTCTCATTGTTAGTGTGTAGAAATGCAACTGATTTCTATGCATTGATTTTATATCCTGCCACATTACTAAATTTCTATATAAGTTCTATCAATTTAGGGGTGGAGTCTTTTGGGTTTTCCACATAGAATATCATGTCATCCTCAAAGAATGAGTTTGACTTCTTCTTTTCCAATATGAATGCCTTTTATTTCTTTTTGTTGTCTGATTGTTGAGGCTAGGACTTCTAATATTATATCAAACTATAGCAGTGAGGGTGGGCATCTTTGTGTTCTGTCCTTGGGGGGAAAGCTCTGTTTTTCCCCATTGAAAATTATATTTGCTGTGGGCTTTTCATAGATGGCTTTTATGATATTGGGGTATATTCCCTCTATCCCTACACTGTGGGAGTTTCAATCAGGAAACAATGCTGTATTTTGTCAAATGCTGTTTCTGCATCTATTGAGAAGTTCGCATGGTTCTTGTCCTTTCTTTTATTAATGTGATGCATCACATTGATTTGTGAAAGTTGAACCAACCTTGCAAGCTAGGAATAAATCTTACTTGGTCAAGGTGAATAATCTCTTTAATGTACTGTTGGATCCTATTGGTTAGTATCTTGTGAGAATTTTGGCCTCCATGTTCATCAGGGATATTGGTCTGTAATTCTCCTTTTTGGTAGGGTCTTTGGTTTTGGGATCAAGGTAAGGCTGGCCTCATAAAATGAGTTTGGAAGTTTTCCTTCCATTCCTATTTTTTGAAACAGTTTCAGGAGAATAGGTATTAGTTCTTCTTTAAATACTTGGTAGAACTCCCCTAGGAAACCACTCAGCCCTGGACTCTTGTTTGTTGGGAGATTTTTGATTACTGCTTCAGTTTCCTTGCTGATTATGGATCTGTTCAGGTTTTCAGTTTTGGTAGTTCATAAGTTTCCAGGAAGGCATCCATTTCTTCTAGATTGCCTAATTTGTTGGCATATAGTTGCTCATAATATGTCCTTAAAGTTATCTGTATTTCCTTGGTGTTGGTCATGACCTCTCCTCTTTCATTCATAATTTTATTAATTTAGTTCCTTTCCCTTTTCTTTTGCATAAGTCTGGAGAGAGGTGTTTTGTTTTTTTTTACTTTATTCATTCTTTCAGAAAACCAGCTTCTAATTTAATTAATCTGTTCTACTGCTCTTTCAGTTTATATTTCATTGAATTCTGCTATAATCATTATTATTTCTCTTCTCCTGCTTAGTATAGGCTTAATTTCTGTTCTTTCTCTAGCTCCTTTAGGTGTAAGGTTAACTTGTGTATTTGAGATTTTTCTAATTTTTTGAGAAAGGCTTGTATTGTTATATACTTCCCTCCTAGGACAACCTTTGTGTATCCCAAAGGTTTTGAACAGTTGTGTTTTCATTTTCAGTTACTTCCATGAGTTTTTAAATTTTTCATTAATTTCCTGGTTGACCCAATTCATTCTTTAGTAGGATGAACTTTACCCTCCAAACATCTGAGTTCCTTCCAAATTTCCTCTTGTGATTGAGTTCAAGTTTCAATGCATTGTGGTCTGAAAATACACAGGGAATAATCCCAATCTTTTGGTACCAGTTGAGACCTGATTTGTGACTCAGTATGTGATCAATTGTTGAGAATGTTCTACGTGCATGAGAAAAAATGTGTATTCTGTTGCCTTAGAATAGAATGTTCTGAATATATCTGTGAAGTCCATCTGGTTCAGTGTGTCATTCAAAGTTCTTATTTCCCTCTTGATCCTCTGCTTAGATGATCTTTCCATTGCTGTGAGTGAGGTGTTGAAGTCCCCTACTATTATTTTATTATTATCAGCATGTTTCTTTAATTTAGTTATAAATTGGTTTATATAATTGGCTGCTACCAAGTTAGGAACATAAATGTTTATAATTGTTACACCTTCTGGTTGGATAGACTCTTTAAGTTTGATATAATGTCCCTCTTCATCCCTTACTATAGTCTTTGGTTTAAAATCTAATTTGTTTGCTATGATGGTTTCTACCCCATCTGTCTTTTAATGTCCTTTACCATGGTAAATTTTTCTTTAGCTGCTAGTCTCAAGAATCTTGAAAGTGTAAATCCTAATAGTCAGAACCAAAAATCAAGGAGGGGACAAGAAGCAGAACTTTTTACTTTTCATATGTCTCCAAATACCTTAACGTACATCTGTCATCTAAAAAAAAGGGGGGGGGGTTCCTCTCTTCTAGTTTCTAAATGTCTGTCATGGGATCTGAGGGACTTCTTAAAGATGACTTATAACTTAAGTAGAATGGATTATTCCCACTGAAATTCTGTCTGCAACCTGTCAAGTAGGCCCCTGTTGACCATCTGCAAGAGGTGCCAGGGGAGCCACATTACTTCCTGCTCAGGTCATAAGAGCTGCCTCACCCAGAATGCAAATGAGCATATATAGCCTCCAATTTCAGAATATTGTCTTTTCCTGCACTGGTCCTGGGGCAAGTAATGCAGGTTAGGATAGGGCACATCAGGCTGTGTTGCCTCACCTTCACTACAATGGCTCGATGATTCTTCTGGTTTGAGCTCTTTCCCATGATTCCCTGGAGGGTAGTAGACTCCCTAGAGTATTCATGGAGTTGGATTAAAACTGGGATAGGAAGAAATATGAAAATTAGTGGCAACTTCTTGGTCAAAACAATTCTTGGGCCCAAGAGATTGTGCTAGAGGAGTCTGAACCAGACATTTTTGACTCCTCTCTTTCTTTCACACTTCACAATTCTTCCCTTGCAACTCGGTTTACCTTCAAATTTTCCCATAAATTGATCACCTTTTCATCCTTTTCACCATTACCACTTTGTTCTAAGCTACCATTCACTCACTGTAGCCTCTGTATTCACCCCCTTCTTTCTACCATTACCCTTCTATCATGTTTTCCTTATAGAAGTCAGAGGAGTGCTTTTATTTCTCAATTCAGATCATATTGCTCCTATGTTCCAAATCCTCCAATGACTTATAATCTCATTCAGAGTAAAAACTCAACGATCTTACAATGGCATACAGATCCCTGCATGATCTTTTGCTCTATAACATCAGGCCCTATTACATTGCCTCACGCTCACTTTCTTCTAGCCATATTTGGCTTCCTTACTGGTCCTTGGACATATTGAATGTGCCCCTGCCACAAAGGCTTTGTACCAGATGTTTTCTCTGCCTAGAAAAAATCTTCCCCCAAATATTTAAATAATTAATCCCTTCACTTTCTTTAGATATTAATAAAAATAATACCTTTTCAGTGGGATCTTCACTGATTGCTCTATTTAAAGTAGCAGCTACATTTATACTCCTTTTGCCTCTTATGTGTTTTTTAAGTACTTAGCAACCTTTAATGCATTTATTTAATTTATTCATAATCCATCTCTTCTCTACAATATAAACTGCATTAGAACAAGTAATTTTTTAAAGATTTTATTCATTTATTTGTCTGAAAGAGGGAGAGTGAGAAAGAGCACTGGCAAGTGGAGTGGCAGGCAGAGGGAGAAGCAGGATCCCCACCAAGCAAGGGGCCCAATGTAGGACTTGATCCCTGTACCCTGGGATCATGACCTGAGCTGAAGAGAGATGCTTAACTGACTGAGCCATCCAGGTGTCTCAGGGAAAGTATTTTTTTTTAACTGTATATTTCCAGCACCTAACAAAGGGCCTGCCATTAGTAGGTGCTCAAATATATGTTAAATGAATTTTCTTAAAGGATGACCATGTTTCATCTCTTACACTGTTGGTGGAAATGTAAGCTGATACAGTGACTCTGGAAAACAGTATGGAGGTTCCTCAAGAAGTTAAAAATTGACCTACCGTATGACCTAGCAATTGCACTAAGTATTTACCCCAAAGATACAAAAGTAATGATCCAAAGGGGCACATGCACTCCAAAGTTTATAACCAATGTCTACAATAGCCAAACTATGGAAAGAGCCCAGATATCCATTGACAGATGAATGAAAGAAGATATGGTACACACACACACACACACACACACACACACATGCACACACACAGTGAAATATTACTCAGCCATCAGAAATGATGAATACTTACCATTTACATCGATGTAGATGGAAATGGAGAGAATGAAATAAATCAGTCAGAGAAAGATAATTATATGGTTTCACTCATATGTGGAATATAAGGGGCAGCATAATGGATCATAGGGGAAGGGAAGGAAAACTGAATGGGAAGTCATCAGAGAGGGAGACAAACCATGAGAGACTCTTACTATAGGAACCAGACTGAGGGTTGCTGGGGGGGTGGAGGGATCAGGTAATTGGGTGATGGGCATTAAGGAGAGCACACGATTTGATGAGTATTGGGTGTTATATGCAGCCTATGAATTATTGAACTCTATGTCTGAAATTAATGATGTACTAGATATTGACTAATTGGATTTAAATTAAAAAAAAATTAAAATGCCCATCATTCAGAAAAATATTCCTTTCCTAAGTTGGGTTTCAGTTTCCCCCATTGATAACATAAGGGAGTTGGAATAGGAGGTTTCTCAGGTCTTTTGCATCTCTGTAACTAAGTCTAGAGATCTGGGTAAAAGCACAGTCTCTGGAGGCAGATTTCTTAAGATTCTTTACCTACTACTTTGTGACAAGTTACTTCACCTTTCTGGGTCTCTTGGTTTTCTTACCTGAAAATGAAGATGATAAAAATATACAGTGTCTCCAAAGGTTGCTCTGGAAATTAAATAAGAGCATCCGTATAAGTGCTTTAACACAGAACATGGCAGTCAATAAATATTAACTATTGCTTTTAGGGTGATGATTAGCAAGTAGCCACATTAACAGCCTTCCTGAGGCTCAAAACCAGCTTTGGTAGCTGATGGTATAAAAACAAAACAAAACAAAACAACCTCCATAATAACAAACTCACCTGAGGTTCATATGCAGCTCATATGCGACTCATATGCGTACAGCTGGTCTATTCCCCTTCCCCCACCCCATTACTAAGACAGAAGAACAGCTTGTTCCCTTGTAACCTGATGTCCCTGGATAAGAAGGAGGGGGAGAGAGGCAACGTGTGATTGCCATGGCCACCCGCTGCATCTCAGATTCCACAGACAGAAGCAGGGCATGGGGGCCTATTCACAATCACCCACACACCTGACCATGAGTGGTTTCAAGTCAGGCTGTGTGGAATACGTGTGGTCCCACTGTCAGAGGCTCATTCCAGAGTTTCTGCTAAGAGGGCAGAGGATGATGTTCAAAGCCATCATCAGCAAACATGATTCAGACAGCTAGCCTGGTCTTTGGGGCCAGAGGCACGTGGCTTGCCAGAGAAAGAGGTTGTGGATAAGTTACGAGAATGGAAACTAGAAAAGGTAACCAATGAATAAGCCCATAACAATAATGGTAATATTAACAATAGCTGACATTTCTTATGTATTTATTGTGTACCAGGTGCTTTATACAGGTCTTCATTTAATTCTCCAGTGAATTCAGTAATTCTCAACCCTAGCTACACATTGGAGAACTTTGAAAACAAGATCTGTGCCCAGGCTTCACTGTACCAATTAAATCAGAATTTCTGGTATTTAAAAAAAAATTTCCCAGGTAATTATAATGTATACCCATGGTTGAAAACCACTGAATGAGGGGTATATATATATAAAATATTTTATAGGTGAGAAAAATTTAATTCATAAAATTTGCACCAAGTCACCCAGTTAAGAACCAGCACTAGGATACACTGCTTTGAATTCAGTATTACACACTCTGTGCCACAAGGAGAAAGCTTGCACTCAGGACTTAGGGCCAAAACTCCATTTTAACAGAACAGGTGCATTGTGATGGGGCCAGGTGTGGCTTGGGATGAACCTCTTGTACCTCATAGGCATCCTGAGGTCAAGTATGTGATGCCATATTCCAGAGACTGATCAAGCAATACCATGAGCAACTGCTGCTGTTTGGGGACTTCCTGCCTCAGTCAAGTGGTAAATATCTTAGTGGTTAAGTATCACAAAGATATCCAGCTCCCATTCACCTTCCCCTGCTTCTTCTGCCCATCCGATCCAGGCTTCATGAAACAGCATCAGTATCATTAAAAGATTATTCCCTTAAGCGTGGTGTGTATACCACTTTATGTTCACAAGATGATTTAGGGAGTAAAAGGATGAACATTTTTAAAATTTCAATAGTTATGTATTCATCTTAATATATATCAGGAATATATTTTATATATTCATTAAGAATATGTATTTATTTATATCCAATACATACAACCCATAATTTCACAAATATTGCTTAGAACAAGACTAAATTAATTTAAAATATTGAAAATTACTTGAGTTAAAGTAAAATATTAAGCAAATCATCAGTGAAGGAGATTAGCACAAAAATAGGCCTCCAAAATTCAGAACGGTAGAGATGAATGGTCATTTCTTGTTTAGGGCATTCATTTGTTCACTCAATCATTTATTCATTCAATGGGCATTTTCTGAATAACAAGTATGTGCCAAGAATCATGTTAGATGCAATATAGATGAATAAGAACTGGTTCTTGCTTTCAAAGTCTCACATAAAAGTAAATATACATTGGCATTTCAATATAAATAAGCATAAGGCATAGTAGGAGTTATAAGGGAGGGCAGATTATGGAGATACAGACAGGCACTTCCAAAAAGAGGTGACTTAGCCATGTAAATGGGAGAGGGAGAGGAGGCCAAACTGAGGACAGTAGTAACAAAACACAGAAGTGAGAAACAGCAGGGTATAAATGTGTAATAGTTGGCTGAGAGCGGGAGGATGATGGAGGGAATACTCAGTTATTAGAGCAAAAGATACAAAATGGAGAAGTGGAGAGAGAACACTGGGAAAATCTGCTGAGACTTGATTATTGCACTCCATGAAAAGGGGTTTGAGTCTTATTCTTTGGACAGCTCCTGGGAGAGAAGCTAAGTACTCAAATCCTAGTTCAGCTACTTTTTTTTTTTTTTAAACTGTGTGTCAGTGGACAAGTTACCCTAATCTTTCTGAGCTTTTGTTTTTTCATCTGCCAAGTGGGAAAATTAATAGTACTACTTTCTTAGCATTAATTGTAGAGGGTTAAATGATATATCATTTATAAATCACTTTTCAAGGTGCTTGGCATACAAGTTAAGTCCTACTCTGACTGTTCTTCCCTGTTTTTCTCTTTAGAGAACAGCATGTGTTTATAATATGAGCCTGTCTGTATTACTGTCTCACTTCATCTCCATATTCAACAAATTAAAGAACATCTGCCATGTAGCAGACCTTTTACCTATTTTATTTCACTTAATTTGCGTAACAGCCCAGTTGACAGGATGACGGTGTGATGAAAAGTCAAGGGAAAAGGGCAGGACTGCTATGCTACCCTGACAAGAGCAGCTATGCTTTGCTTTCTCCATAAAACTTAAGGTGCAATGGGGGCCGCATTTCTTTTTTTTTTTTCTTCATAGCTAAAAACTGTGAAGAACTATTTTCCCAAATATGTAGGAGGAAAACGAGCTAAAGACTTGGTGTCTGTGTGCTAAGAATTTGCTCCAATGATCTCTACTAGCCTGTGAGTCTGAAGGCATTGTTATTCTTAAGAATTTTGTTGTTTTGTCTCCCCATATATGTTTTTTTAATTTGGTAAAAAACAAATAACATAAAATTTGTCTTCTTAACCATTTTTAAGTATACAGTTCAGTAGTCAAGTATATTCACACTCCTTTAAATCTCCAGATTATTATTATTTTTTAAAGATTTTATTTATTTATTTGCCAGAGAGAGAGAGAGTGCGCACACACAGGCAGGCAGAGTGGCAGGCAGAGTTAGAGAGAGAAGCAGGCTCCCCACTGAGCAAGGAGTCCAATGCAGGACTTGATCCCAGGACCCCAGGACCACGACCTGAGCCGAAGGCAGTGGCCCAACCGACTGAGCCCCCCAGGCATCCCCAGGTTATTTTTTAATCAAATAAAATACTATATGAGTATGTTCATTTTGTGATAATTTACTGGTGTGTAAACTTAAGATTCATTTACTTTTCTGTGTGTGACACGACAAGAAATTTTTTCTCTTTTTTTAAGTGGTAATATTGAACAAAACTTCAGTGTCTCTTGGTTAATTTATTGGTAAATAATCCAGCTGGTTATTCAAATGGGAGATGATGTTAAGTTTCTTTTTTTTTTAAAGATTTTATATATTTATTTGTCAGAGAGAGAGAGACAGATCACAAGTAGGCCGAGAGGCAGGCAGAGGCAGAGGGAGAAGCAGGTTCCCTGCCGAGCAAGGAGCCCGATGTGGGACTCGATCCCAGGACGCTGGGATCATGACCTGAGCCAAAGGCAGCTGCTTAACCAACTGAGCCACCCAGGCATCCCTGATGTTAAGTTTCTTAAATGTAAAGCAAGAACAATATTTTTAAAAATGTCCTATACAGTTTAGAAGAGGGAAGAGATTAGTTCCATACAAAGACACCCTAACTAGCTTAAAAGAGAATACAGAACTCTTCTGGTCCAGATAAGATGGAAGAGACTCATTCTCCCTACTCCTACTTTCTAGGTAAAAATATAAATCTTGGAAATGAAACTCTTTGTTCTGGTGGTCCTTGAGACTCCCTTCTCCACTGAGAGGCACTAGGTAGCCAGGGAGTCTCCTGAAAGCAGGGGCCTTCCAGAACAAGTGACCTATTCTGGAAGCTTCTTCGTGTCCAATGGCCTGAGAATTCCTTCCCCCAGACAGAGAGACCAGGCTGCCCTGGGAGGAGGGATCCTGTCACAAGTGGCCAAATGCATTAAGTGTTCTTCATGGAGACTCCCCTTCCCCACCTAGAGGCACCACACAACCTAGCTGAGGAAGCACCTTCTACCTGCACAGGCCCACCAGCACAGACCAGTGGGAGCCCCAGAGGTACCAGATAGCCTAAACAGATCAAAGCACAGCAAAGGCTCTGAAAATTAAACTGTTACTGAAACCACAGCGCACAAAAGTGGGACAGGATCTATGTGCTAAACCTAAACAAGGAGACTGCCTGCTAAAATAGAGGATTTATATAGAACTAAAGTTTCCTAACACAATAGCCAAAATATTCAGGATACATTAAAAAATCACCTGTCATACCAAGAACCAGGAAAATAACTCAAATGAGAAAAAGACAATCAAATGACGCCAACACTGAGATGAATCATGTTGGGATTATCTGACAAAGATTTTAAAGAAGCCATTATAAAAATGCTTCAGTGAGCAATTATGAACATGCTAGAAACAAATGAAAAAATAGAGAATCTCAGCAAAGAAACAGAAGTTATAAAAAAGTGCCAAATGCAAACTGAAAAGTATATTAACAGAAAAAAAAAACACTGGGTAATTATGTTGAATGAAAAAAAGCCAATCTGCAAAAGTTACATACTGTATGATTCCATCTATTTAAAGTTTTTGAAGTGGCAGTATCATAGAAATTTAGAACAGTTTAGTGATTGTCAGGGCTTAGGGTTTTAGTTCAGGAGAGTTACTGCAAAGATAAAGAACAAAGTATTAGGATATTAATTGACTAGTGTATTGCCCTGCTATGCACATAAAAATTTCATTTAAAAATGAGGGTATTCAGGGGCTCCTGGGTGGCTCAGTGGGTTAAGTCTCTGCCTTCAGCTCAGGTCATGATCTCAGGGTCCTGGGATCAAGCCCCATATCGGGCTCTCTGCTCAGCAGGGAGCCTGATTCCCCTTCTCTCTCTGCCTGCCTCTCTGCCTACTTGTGATCTCCCTCTCTGTCAAATAAATAAATTAAATCTTAAACAAATAAAAAAATAAAAATGAAGGTACCCAATGCCACAGAAAGCTTAAAAAATATAAATTCTGATGATGCTAAATATCTGTTTTGACTGTAGTTTACTCTTCTGAGCATAGGTTCTAAGTTGAACAACCTGGGTCTCCTGAAACAAAGATAAGTTGTTAGAGGAAATTCTACACACTTGGGGAGGAGTAAATGCGGAAATAATTGTCAAAATATTTAACAATTGGTTTAACCTGAGTACTAATCAATCAGAGGAGACATTAGTCCTAAAGCAAGGTTCCAGAAGCCCCTGTTGAGCTGGATCATGGTGGAGCCTAGGAGATACATAGGGGAGGCCCTAGGATAGTGATGGAAGCAACTGGAAAGCTTGAGTATTAAATAGCTATTTACTGGGTGGTATGAAATTGTTTCAATATTTTTACAATCAATATGGCTTAAATACTGCATGCTGGCTTTATATAAGCCCTGGATATATTCATCATTTCTTCCTCTCTGTTGGTGCTACTTATTAAACTGTGTTTGCCACTATGAGGGGTCTAAGATTTCTGAAAAACCATTTCCTACCCTGAAATTAGGGTAGAATTTGTCTTTTCCTAGGACCAATTCAGCCCAGACAGGAACTTTGCTAGGTGCTGAGGACACTAAATGTCGGCCTTTAAGGAGCTTGTACTCAGTAGGGGAGACTGATGTATAAATAGACAATGATCATAGAATATTATAAGTGCTATAAAAGAGGAAGGGATTCTTAGACCAGCCTGGTGTTGAGGGTCAAGGTTCAGAGTAAGTTTCTGAAGCAGATTGCTTAAACTGAGTTCCAAAGCATAAATAGAAATTACACAGATGAAAAGGATTAAGGAATAGAAGGCTGAGGAGAGGACATTGCAGCAGTGAAAAAAGCATGATGTGAACAGGGAATTCTGAGCATAGGTCTTTTTAATAGAACATGAGACAAAGGAAAGGAGTTGTTAAGGCCTAGTTCATGGAGTGCTTGAATGGAATGTGAAGAGCTTGGAATTTATCCTGTAGTTGATGGGGTGCCATTGTTTAGTTTTAAGTAGGGTATTAACATAACCATATTTGCATTTAAGAAAAATCATTCTTGTTATTAGGGCCACTACACTGCACACTGTGAGTATGTTACTTGGAGTTATGCAACATGGTAGCCCTGCTTTGCAACATTATGAAGGATGGGTTTGAAAGGGGTAAGACTAGAAGCAGGACAAACTTTTAAAGAGAACTATTGCAACATTCCAAACAAAAGATAATGAGGATCTGAACTAATAGCAGTAATGGAGATAAAAAAAAACAATTCAAGTAAATAACTTCAAGGAAAAGATAGAAAGTTTAGGGGGCAGGACTTGGCAGGACTGGATATAGAGAGGAAGTGAAATGAAGGATGGTTCTCAGTATTCTGGGTTGAGTGGTGAATGTTACCATTGACTAAAGATAAAATATCAGATAGAATATTAGGAAGATTGAAAGAGAAGAATATGAGTGCAGATTTGGACAGAGAGATGTGGAGGTGTCCAGTGGGCAGTTGGATATATGTTAGAATGTTAGGCAAGACTAGCTACATAATTTGTAAGTTCTAGTGCAGAATTAAAATGTAAAGCCACTTGGGGCACCTGGGTGGCACAGTTGGTTAAGCATCTGACTCTTGGTTTTGACTCAGGTCATCATCTCAGGGTCATGAGATCTAGCCCTGCATTGAGCTCTGAGCTCAGCATGGAGTCTGCTTAAGTCTCTCTCTCCCTCTCCCTTTGCTTCCCATCCTCCCTCTCTCTGTCTGTCTGTCTGTCTCAAATAAATAAATATTTAAAATAAAATAAAATGTGAAGCCACTTGTTCAAAAATTATTAAAAATTTCCAGGCAGGGGTGCCTGGGTGGCTCAGTCATTAAGTGTCTGCTTTCAGCTCATGTCATGATCCCAGGGTCCTGGGATGGAGCCCCACACTGGGCCTCCTGCTCAGTGGGAAGCCTGTTTCTCCCTCTCAAACTCCCCCTGCTTGTGTTCCTTCTCTTGCTGTCTCTCTCTCTGTCAAATAGATAAATAAATCTTAAAAAAAAATTTCAAGGCAGTGACAACAGAACATTAAATCAAGCACAGGACCCTTTCTAAACATGGGGACCTGTGAACCAGCACAGAGTTCATGCCCATGAGACCAGTCCTGAACTTAGCAGAGAAGTCAGAGTGGTAAGTATGGATTTGGGAATCATTGGAATATAGATAGTCTTTTAAAATAATGAGAGTGGATGAGATAATCTAAAGAACAAAGGGTTAAGGGTAAATTCCAGGGAATGCCAACAGTTAAAAAATAGAAGAAAGAAAACCCTTGATGGTGACTGTGTAGGGAAGAGCAAAAGAAGTTAAAGGAACAGATTTTAGGTCCAGACTGCCTAGGTTTGAATTCTACCTTTTCCACTTAGTTTAGTGATCTTAGGTACTTTCATTATTTCTAAATATGCTGGCAGTAGTATCTATTGTATAACATTGTAAGGATTAAGCAATTTAATATACATAAATGCTTAGAATGTTACCTAGGATGTAGTGTGTATATATATATATGTGTGTGTGTGTATATATATATATATACACATATATA
>NW_022631950.1:15015-21402 GCF_010015895.1 Lontra canadensis
TATATATATATATATATACACACACACACATATACAGATATGTATATATCATTGTTAGCTATAGAATATATTTCTTCTTAGTAGTAGTAATAATAGAAGCAAAAGGAAACAAGAAAGAGTGTGTTTTATGTATATTATGTATATATGATATACATGAGGTATACATATATATGTAGCTATGTATATATAGATATATATGATATATGTATATATGGTGTAAATGAGAAGATATATGTATATATGTATATATAATTGTTAGCTCTAAAATATATTTCTTCTTAGTAGTAGAAATAATAGAAACAAAAGGAAATAGGAAAGAGTGTGTTTTCTAAGCCAAAGGAGAAGATTTAAAGAAACTTGAAAACTTATCAAATACAATAAAAAGATCCAAAAAGATGACACCTGAAACTTAACTATTGGACTTGATAATTAGGAAGGAGATCATTGTTGAACTTATACTGGGGCAGTGAGATGAAGTGTGGAAACCAGATTTTAACTGAGTGAGAAATGAAAATGTGTGTGTGTGTGTATGTGTGTGTGTAAATTAACCTTTTAAAATTTGTGAAAGGAGGAGAGAGGTGGAAGGGCAAAAAAAAAAAAGAAGGAAAAAAGAGATAGAAGTAGAGCATACTAGGTTGTTTTAGGGTATTTACAGAATGAAGCAGTGGAATGAAGGTGGTTGAAGATGCTGGAGAAAGAGGAGTGATTCGTGGGGAAAGGACACAGAGGATACAGAAGAGATGTCTTATCCTTGAGGCTAGAGGGGAAAGGGCAAGGATGGGTGTAGATATGGATGCTTTTGCCAGTAAGGAAGTGATAAGCTGTGAGAGTTTATATCAGATAGCCTCCCTTTTTTCTTTCCAAAATTTTAAAATAATGAAGTGTAAGTATAGAGTACATAAATCATATAGTTCAATGAATGATTACAAAGTGAATACACATGTGTAATCATCATTCAGAATAAGAAATAAAACAAAGTCAGCACCCAGGAAGTGTCTCCTATATGTATCCCTTTTTATTGCACATCTCCCACCCTTCTAAAAGAAAAATATGATGTGACTTTTGTGGTAGTCACTTCCTAGCACTTCTTTATACCTTTAGCACCTATGTGTGTTTCTCTAAGCACTACAGTTAAATTTTGTTATGAAATTTATATGATTGGAATAGTATACACTATTTTCTTTTGTATCTGACTTCTCTTGTATAAGATTACATATGTGAAATTTATCCATGTTGTTTTGTGTACTGTAATATTTTTATTTTCTTAGCTAAAGAGTAGTTTATTATATGAATACAGAAAATTTTATCCTTCCACATTGAAAGAAATTTAGATTGTATCTAGTTTTTGGCTGTTGTGAAGCTATATATTATTTTTGTGTACTTTCACACATTTCTGTTCCATTTATTACCCAGAATGAACCTTTTTGGTTATAGTGTAAGTATATCTTCTATTGTAATTGGTAATGCCAAACTGTTTTATAAAGTGCTTGTGCCAGTTTACATTCCCATCAATAGTATACGAAAATTATTTTTATCTACCTTTTTTCCTGTATTTGGCATTTGTCATACTTTTAAATTTTAATATAGATGCATATCCTTTTATGTTTATTGATCTTTTGGATTTCCTCCTTTGTGAAGTGACTTTTCAAGTCTTTCAATTTTCTATTGGGCTGTCTTCTATTGATTTGTAGGAAATTTCTTTCTATTTATCATCTATCTGTCTATCTATCTATCATCTATATTCTAAATACAAGTCCTTTATGGATTATATGTTTTACAAATATTTTTCCCCATTCCAAGTATATGAATATTCTCCAGTAAAAATTTTAAAAGCTTTCTAGTTTTGCCACTTGCTTTTAGGATTTTTAATCAATTTAGTGCTGGTGTGAAATAGGTTTCCATCTGATTTTGTGTCCCATATGAATACCTCATTGCTCCAGCACCATTTATTAAAAAAAAAAACACTTTCTTCATCCAACACTTTGTAGTGTCATTTTGTCATAAAGCAAGTGTCCACATATCTAAGAGTGCTTTGTGTGTTCTAGTTGGTCTCGCTGGTTTAAATGGTTTACTTGCCTATATTTGTGCCAGTACCTCACTACCTTAATGACAATAGTTCTATACTAAGTCTTGGTATCTGGTTAAGCAAGTCTTCCCACTTCATTCTTCTATGTTAATAATATGTATATTTTTGGCCCTTTACATTTCTACATATACTTTAGATCAGGGTGTCATTATCTCAAATACACCCACCAAAAATCCTGTTGGGATTCTTATTGAGATTTCAGTACATTTACAGATGACTTCGTTACAGGTGATGCAGTTAATGAATATGGTGTATCTCTCCAAAAAGATTTTCATTATGACTGTCTTGGTCTATTGGGGCTGCCATAATAGAATACCATAGGCTGTGTGGCTTATAAGCAACATAAATTTATTTCTCATAGTTCTGATGTCTAGGAAGACCAAGATCAAGGCTTTAACAGATTCAGTGTCTATTGAGATATCACTTCCTGGTTCATAGGTGGCTGTCCTCTCTCTGTTCTCACATGGCATAAGGGGCAAGAAAGCTCTCTGGGGCTTCTTTTATAAGGATACTAATCCCATTCATGAAGTCTCCACCCTCATGAGTTTGCCATTTCACAAGGGCCCCACCTCCTAATTCCATCACATTAGGGATTAGATTCCAACATATAAATTTTGGGGGAAAAATTCAGTTCCATAACAATACCTCCCAATTAATTTTCATAATTTTCCCTGAAGTGTTATCACACATTATTTGTTCTGTTGGCTATTATGTCTTTAGTATTTTTTGATGCTGTCATAAAGTTTCTCCTAAGAATTTTGTTTTCTAACTCTTTGTTGATGGAATATAGAAATGTAATTGAATTTGGGGTTTTCTTTTTTAATGTAGATGCAGTAAAAGTTACTATTTTGGTGTACATTTCTATGAGTTTTGACAAATATATAGTGTCTAACCACCACCACAATGAAGATACAGAGCAATTCCATCACCCTCCAAAATATCCTTGAGCCTCTTCTTTGTAGTTAAACCTTCCTCCCCAACATTTAACCTCAGTCATTAAGTAATCCGTTCTCCATTCCTACAGTCATAACATTTCCAGAACATTATATGTGTAATTGTGTAGTATGTAACCTTTTAAATCTGGTTCCTTTTATGTATCAATAGTTTCTTCTTTTTAAATTTATGAGTTATATTCCATTATATGGATGTACCACTGTTTGAGTATCCATTAAACATTTGAGAGATAGTTGGGTCATTTTCAGTTTTTGGCAATTAAAAATAAAGCTGCAATAAATATTTGTATACAGATTTTTATGTGAACATAAGTTTTCATTTCACTTAGGCAATTATCCAAAAGTGGAATTGCTGGGTCAGGTGGTAACTGAATGTTTAACTTTAAAAGAAATTGCCAAAATATTTTTGAAAATAACTTTATCACCTTTCTATTCTCACAAAGAGTGTATAAGAGTTTCAGTTTATCTGCAGCCTTGAACTACTTGGTATTATGAGTTTTTAAAATTAGCCATTCTAATAGGCATACAGTGGTATTTTAATGTGGTTTTTATCTTCATTTCCCTAATGACTATTGGTATTAGAGATTTTTTTTCGCTTTGCCAAGGACCTTTATAGAAAAGTTGCCAAGGTAGTACAGGGAGTTCTCATATCTCCCACACCCAGTTTCCTCTATGATTAATATCTTACATTAATAAAGTACATTTGTCACAATTAATGACCTAATAATGACACACTACTATTAAGTAAAATCCTTACTTTATTTAGATTTCCTTAGTTTTTGCCTAATGTCTCCTTTGGTCCCAGGATACCACCTAGGATACATTTTATTCAGTAATCATGTCTCTATACGTATCTCCTGGTTGTGATAGTTTCTTAGATTTTTCTTGTTTTTGTTGATCTTGCCCATTTTGAGGAGTACTAGTCAGATATTTTATAGAGTGTTCCTCAATTGGGATTTGTCTGATGTTTTTCTAATTATTGCATAGGAATTTAGTTTTATTTCTTCCTTTACATTCAGTATTTATTTCTTTTTCTTGCATTATCACACTAGTTAGGACTTTCAATAAGATGTTAAATAGGAGTGGTAAAAATAAGGATGCTTGTCTTTTTTGTGGTCTTAAAAGTATTCAATATTTTATAAGTATGATTTTAGCTATAGATGCACTTTATTGGGAGATGAGTCTATGTCATCTTGTGGATCAAAGTCACTAGAATAATTACATTTAATGTAACTATTTATGTATTAAGGCTTAAGTCCTTCATTTTTGTGCATGTGTGTGTGTTCTGTTTGTTCCCTCTTCTCTTTATTTCTGCTTTCTTTTTCCTGATTTCCTGTGGGTGACTTTTTAGAGGCCCGTTTTGATTTATCTAGTATTTTTTAAGTACATCTCTTTATATAGAATTTTTAGTGGTTTACGTAGATATTACATTATACATACATAACTTATCAAAGTCTGTATATTGTGTGGACATTTTACTAGTTGAATGACACTACAGATAAAGAGCTCGTATCCAAGATCTATAAAGAACCTCTCAAACTCAACACCCAAAAAACAAATGAGTCAATCAATGGGCAGAAGACATGAACAGATACTTCTCCAAAGAAGACATATGAATGGCTAACAGACACATGAAAAAAATGTTCAACATCATTAGCCATGAGGGAAATTCAAATCAAAACTACATTGAGATTCACCTTACATCAGTTAGAATGGCAAAAATTGACAAGGCAAGAAACAACAAATGTTGGAGAGGCTGTGGATAAAGGGGAATCATCTTACACTGTTGGTGGGAATGCAAGTTGGTACAGCCATTTTGGAAAACAGAAAGGAGCTTCCTCTAGATGTTAAGAATAGAGCTACCCTATGACCCAGTAATTGCGCTACTGGATATTTACCCCAAACATGCAGTGTAGTGAAAAGAAGGGCTGCATGTACTCCAGTGTTCACAGCAGCAATGTCCACAATAGCCAAACTGTGGAAAGAGCTGAGATGCCCTTCAACAGACAAATGGATAAAGAAGACATGGTCCATATATACAATGGAGTATTACTCAGCCATCAGAAAGGATGAATACCCACCATTTGCATCAACATGGATGGAACTGGAGGAGATTATGCTAAGTGAAATAAGTCAAGCAGAGAAAGACGATTATCATATGGTTTCACTTATATGTGGAACATAAGGAATAGCATAGAGGATATTAGGAGAAGGAAGGGAAAAATGAAGGAGGGTGGAATCAGAAGGGAAAATGAGCTATGAGAGATTATAGACTATGGAAAACAAACTGAGGGTTTCAGAGGGGAGGGTGGAGGGCATTGTGTTAGCCCAGTGATGGGTATTAAGGAGGGCATGGATTGCATGGAACACTGAATGTTATACACAAACAATGAATCATAGAACACTGCATCAAAAACTAATGATGTACCATATGGTGACTAACATAACATAGAAAAGAAAAGAAAAGAAAAGAAAAGAAAACTATTTCCTTTTAAATTCCTACACCTTCCCCATTTATAATATAATTTTATCAAATATTTCCTCTATATACCTTGAGAATCACACCAGAAAATATTCTAATAAAACATAATTTAGAAAACTCAAGGGAAGGAAAGGCTGTTGCATTTCCCTATCATCTTATTCTTCCATTGTTCTTTCTTCTTGATGATTTTTTAATCATTTATTTTATAATCATTTTTAATTTTAATATAATAAATGATTTTTAAATCATTTATTTTATATTTCATTTTATATTTTTATATAAATTTATATAAATTTTTATATTTATATAAAATATCAAATTTTATATTTCAAGGAATTCCTTTAGACAGAGCATAGGTCTACTTGTGGAAAATTCTCTTAGTTTTCTTTCATCCAAAAATCTCTTGATTTCTGCTTCATTCCTAAGGGCTATGTTCACTGGATATAAAGCTAGGCCTGTGATTTTCCCTTACTGTCATTTCATTGTCTTCATTTTCCTTTGAAGTAGGACTCAAAGTCCTCACAGGGCTACAGTCTAGCACAACTATAGATATAATTTTCACTGTGTTCCACGAGAACACAGTTCTATGTGTTGTATGAGAATAGCCATTCTCATATGAGAAATTACCTCTGGAGATGTGCAGGGTGCTATTTCTCAGGCCATTGCTAAAAAGAAGAGGATCTGGAGGGGCTTGATGAGTATGGTGGAGATTTGAATAGGTACTGAACAAGAAAAAGCTGACAAGTAAAGAGATAGCTGAGTAATGCTAAGGGCCCAGGTGAGAAAAGAAGCCATCCGTTTGTGGTGGCTTCAACAGGCTTTTTTTTTTTAACAGCTTGGAATAGGGAGTAATTAGAGGCAGCAGT
>NW_022631951.1:0-21395 GCF_010015895.1 Lontra canadensis
GAAGAACTAATTCCTATTCTCCTGAAACTGTTCCAAAAAATAGAAATGGAAGGAAAACTTCCAAACTCATTTTATGAGGCCAGCATCACCTTGATCCCAAAACCAGACAAGGATCCCATCAAAAAAGAGAACTACAGACCAATATCCTTGATGAACACAGATGCAAAAATTCTCACCAAAATACTAGCCAATAGGATTCAACAGTACATTAAAAGGATTATTCACCACGACCAAGTGGGATTTATTCCAGGGCTGCAAGGTTGGTTCAATATCCGCAAATCAATCCATGTGATACAACACATTAATAAAAGAAAGAACAAGAACCATATGATACTCTCCATAGATGCTGAAAAAGCATTTGACAAAGTACAGCATCCCTTCCTGATCAAAACTCTTCAAAGTGTAGGGATAGAGGGCACATACCTCAATATTATCAAAGCCATCTATGAAAAACCCACTGCAAATATCATTCTCAATGAAGAAAAACTGAAAGCTTTTCCTCTAAGGTCAGGAACACGGCAGGGATGTCCGTTATCACCACTGCTATTCAACATAGTACTAGAAGTCCTAGCCTCAGCAATCAGACAACAAAAAGAAATTAAAGGCATCCAAATCGGCAAAGAAGAAGTCAAACTATCACTCTTCGCAGATGATATGATACTATATGTGGAAAACCCAAAAGACACCACTCCAAAGCTGCTAGAACTGGTACAGGAATTCAGTAAAGTGTCAGGATATAAAATCAATGCACAGAAATCAGTTGCATTTCTCTACACCAACAACAAGACAGAAGAAAGAGAAATTAAGGAGTCCATCCCATTTACAATTGCACCCAAAACTATAAGATACCTAGGAATAAACCTAACCAAAGAGACTAAGAATCTATACACAGAAAACTATAAAGTACTCATGAAAGAAATTGAGGAAGACACAAAGAAATGGAAAAATGTTCCATGCTCCTGGATTGGAAGAATAAATATTGTAAAAATGTCTATGCTACCTAAAGCAATCTACACATTTAATGCAATTCCTATCAAAGTACCATCCATTTTTTTCAAAGAAATGGAACAAATAATCCTAAAATTTATATGGAACCAGAAAAGACCACGAATAGCCAAAGAAATATTGAAAAAGAAAGCCAAAGTTGGTGGCATCACAATTCCGGACTTCAAGCTCTATTACAAAGCTGTCACCATCAAGACAATATGGTACTGGAACAAAAACAGACACATAGATCAATGGAACAGAATAGAGAGCCCAGAAATAGACCCTCAACTCTATGGTCAACTAATCTTCGACAAAGCAGGAAAGAATGTCCAATGGAAAAAAGACAGCCTCTTCAATAAATGGTGTTGGGAAAATTGGACAGCCACATGCAGAAAAATGAAACTGGATCATTTCCTTACACCACACACGAAAATAGACTCAAAATGGATGAAGGACCTCAATGTGAGAAAGGAATCCATCAAAATCCTTGAGGAGAACACAGGCAGCAACCTCTTCGACCTCAGCCGCAGCAACATCTTCCTAGGAACATCACCAAAGGCAAGGGAAGCAAGGGCAAAAATGAACTATTGGGATTTTATCAAGATCAAAAGCTTTTGCACAGCAAAGGAAACACTTAACAAAACCAAAAACAAACTGACAGAATGGGAGAAGATATTTGCAAACGACATATCAGATAAAGGGCTAGTGTCCAAAATATATAAAGAACTTACCCAAAGAACAAATAATCCAATCAAGAAATGGCAGAAGACATGAACAAACATTTCTGCAAAGAAGACATCCAGATGGCCAACAGACACATGAAAAAGTGCTCCATATCACTCGGCATCAGGGAAATACAAATCAAAACCACAATGAGATACCACCTCACACCAGTCAGAATGGCTAAAATTAACAAGTCACGAAATGACAGATGCTGGCGAGGATGCGGAGAAAGGGGAACCCTCCTACACTGTTGGTGGGAATGCAAGCTGGTGCAACCACTCTGGAAAACAGCATGGAGGTTCCTCAAAATGTTGAAAATAGAGCTACCCTATGACCCAGCAATTGCACTGCTGGGTATTTACCCTAAAGATACAAACGTAGTGATCCGAAGGGGCACGTGCACCCGAATGTTTATAGCAGCAATGTCTACAATAGCCAAACTATGGAAAGAACCTAGATGTCCATCAACAGACGAATGGATAAAGAAGATGTGGTATATATACACAATGGAATACTATGCAGCTATCAAAAGAAATGAAATCTTGCCATTTGCGACGACATGGATGGAACTAGAGGGTATCATGCTTAGCGAAATAAGTCAATCGGAGAAAGACAACTATCATATGATCTCTCCCTGATACGAGGGAGAGGAGATGCAACATGGGGGGTTAAGGGGGTAGGAGAAGAGTAAATGAAGCAAGATGGGATTGGGAGGGAGATAAACCATAAGTGACTTTTAATCTCACAAAACAAACTGAGGGTTGCTGGGCGGAGGGGGGTTGGGAGGGGGGGTGGTGTTATGGACATTGGGGAGGGTATGTGCTATGGTGATTGCTGTAAAGTGTGTAAACCTGGCAATTCACAGACCTGTACCCCTGGGGGAAAAAATATATGTTTATAAAAAAATAAAAAATTAAAAAAAATTTTTTCACCAAAAAAAAAATAAATAAAATAAAGTCCAGGACGCGGTCGTTTTTGTTAAAATGTCAATACTACCAAAAGTCATCTACAGATTTAATGAAATCTCTATTAGGTTTCCAAAGGCATTTTTTATAGAAGTAGAAAAAAAATTATAAAATTTGCTTGGAACCACAAAATAACCCAAACAAGCTAAAACAATCCTGAGAAACTAGAACAAACCCAGAGGCACCACACTTCATTTCAAGCTAAACTATAAAGCTACAGTAATCAAAACAGTACCCTCTTGGCATAAAACATACACACACACACACACACACACACACACACAGACCAGTAGAAGAGAACAGAGAGCCCAGAAATTAGCCCAGGCATATAGAGTTAACTAGTATTGCCAAGGAAGCCAAGAATACTTCATGAAGAAAGGACAGTCTCTTCAATAAATGGTGCTGGAAAAAATTGGATATCCACATATAAAAGAATGATACTAGACTCCTATCTTACACCATTCAAAAAAAAAAAAAAAGACTCAAATTGGATTAAATTAAATAACTTAAATGGTAAGACCTAAAATCATGAAACTCCTAAAAGAAAACATAAGGGAAAAAAGCTACTTGACATGGCTGTTGGCACCGATTTTTTTTTCCATTAAACTACAAGCAACAGAAGCAAAAATAAAGGAGTAGGGGGTGCATGGGTGGCTTAGTTGGTTAAAGGTCTGCCTTTAGCTCAGGTCGTGATCACAGCGTTCATGGATTGAGCCCTGCATTGGGAATCCCTGCTCACCAGGGAGTCTGTTTCTCCCTCTGCCTCTCTCCCTGGCTCGTGTTCTCTCCCTCTCTGTCAAATAAATAAATAAAATTTTTTAAAAAATAAAATAAACAAGTGGGGCCACATCACACTAAAAAGCTTCTGCACAACAAAAGAAATGGCCAATAAAAATGAAAAGACAACCTATAGAATGCAGAAAAAAAAATACTCGGAAGCCATTTATCTGATAAGGAGTTAGTATCCAAAGTATACAGAAAACTCCTATAATTCAATGACAAAAAAAAAAAAGGACAAAAAACTCAATGCAATTTTTAAATGGGCAAAGGGCCTAAATAGACATCCTTCCAAAGAGGGTATATGAATAGCTAACAGGTATATGAAAAGATGCTCAAGATCACCGTTCACACAAATGCAAGCCAAACCACAATAAGACACCATCTCACACCTGTCAGTACGGCCATCATCAAAAAAACAAGAGATAACAAATCCTGGTGTGGATGTGGAGGAAAGAGAACCCTTGTGCACCACTGGTTGGATTTTAAATTTGTACAGCCACTATGGAAAACCATATTGAGAGTACTCAAAAAATTAAAGAAAACTACCATATGATCCAACAATCCCACTTAGAAGAATATATTCAAAGGAAATGAAAGCACTCTATCAGAGATAACTGTACCTCCATGTTCACGGCAGCATTATTTACAATAGCCAAGGCATGTAAGCAAACTAAGGGCTCATCAACGGATGAATGGATCACAAAGTTGTGGTATATATTAATACATACACACAATGGACTATTATTTCACCATTTCAAAAAAAGGAAATTCTGCCTGCGTGACAACATAGATGGATCCTAAGGGTATTATACTTAATGAAATAAGCCATACAGAGAAGCCAAAAACTACATGATCTCATTTATACATGGAATCTGAATTAAAAATATAACAAAACAAAATCCATAGAGATGAGACTTTTGGTTACCAGAGGCAGAGGGTATAGGGAGGGAAAAGTGAGAGAAGGTGGTCAAAATTTACAGAGTTACAGTTATAAGTACTTGGGATGTAATATACAACGTGATGGCTATATTAATGCTGTTTGTAGTATATCTGAAAGTTAAGAGAGTGGATCCTAAGAGTTCTCATCATCAGTTTTTTTTTTTCTTTTTCTTTAATTCATATCTGGATAAGAAAGAGGTTAATTAAACTTACTGTGATAATCATTTCATGATATATGTAAGTCAAATCAGTATTCAGTATTCCTGTATTCCTTAAACTTCTGCTATATGTCAATTATATCTCATTAAAACTGGGGAGGAGGGAACCACAGTGAGATATCACCTTATACCTGTTAGAATAACTCTCTCCAAAAAAGACAATAGATAACAAGTGCCAGCAAGGACATGGAGAAATGGGAACCATTGTGCATTATCAGTGGGAATATAAATTGATGCAGCTACTATGACAACTATTTGATGGTTGCTCAAAAAATTAAAAAGAGGTTCTGGGTTGAGATGGTGAGGTAGGAAGACTGTAAATGCACTAGTTCCACAGACACACCATATCTACAACTATTCATAGAGTAATTCCTTCTGAAGAACTGAAGGCTGACTGAACAGCTTCTATACACCAATAGACTACATAGAGAGCAGTAAGAGTCAGAGACAGGGGCGCCTGGGTGGCTCAGTGGTTAAAGCCTCTGCCTTCGGCTCAGGTTGTGATCTCAGGGTCCTGGGATCGAGTCCCGCATCGGGCTCTCTGCTCAGCAGGGAGCCTGCCTCCTCCTCCTCTCTCTCTCTGCCTGCCTCTCTGCCTACTTGTGATCTGTCAAATAAATAAAAATATATATATATTTTAAAAAAAGAGAGAGAGAGTCAGAGACACAGTAATGAAGGGAACCTCTGCCCCAGGGCTGGATACTGAGGAACCATAAACAGATTATCTGCCATGGGGCACAGAAGAAAAGCTACAGTTTAAAAGAGCAAATATAGGGGCACCTGGGTGGCTCAGGGGGTTAAGCCACTGCCTTTGGCTCAGGTCATGATCTCAGGGTCCTGGGATCAAGCCCCATGTCGGGCTCTCTGCTTGGCAGAGAGCCTGCTTCCCCCTCTGTCTCTACCTGCCTCTCTGCCTACTTGTGATCTCTCTCTGTCAAATAAATAAATAAAATATTTAAAAGAGAAAATATAGGGCACCTGGGTGGCTAAGTCAGTTAGGCGTCCAACTCTTGATTTTGGCTCAGGTCATGATCTCAGTGTTGTGAGATAAAGCTCTGGGCTGGGCCCTGCACTCAGCAGGGAATCTGCTTGAGATTCTCTCTCCCCCTCTGCCCGTCCTTTCTCTCATGCACTCATGCACTCTCTCTCTCTCTAATGAATTATATATTGTATCTATATATATGGACAATTAGACTATAAAAGATCCAGCCTAAGAACCCAGTCAAATGGAGGGGAGCTGTTTGTGCTCTCTCCAGATGTGAGGAGCTGGTGAGTGCCATAATTTAAGTCTTCCCTCCACCTTGATAAAATTCACAGAAGTAGGGTCTGAGTGCCCTAGAGGGCCGACCACCTCAGTGAGCCCCAGACCCATAGCCCACACCAAATCCAGACATCCTACCAGGGTGGCCCCAGTATAGTGCACACCAGGACACCCTTGGTCAGCACTAACTACAACTCCAGCCATCTTGCCAACATGATACAGGTGTAAAGCAGCTTGCAACACTCCAAGCCCATACACTTCAGCTTCAGATGACTTGTCAGGGCACCCCCAGTAGAGAATGCCCAAGACCTCATGGCTCCCATCTTGGCTCCAGTTGCCCCACCAAGGTGCCCTCTGCATGGAATCCCCTGGTACCTCCTAGCCTGCAGCCACTCCAGCTTCAGCTGTCCAGCCAGGGTGTCCTCTGTATGGAGAGTCCCAGGACCTCCTCAGTCTATCCCCACTTCAGCTTCAGCAGCCTGCTAGGCCACCCTCTGCATAGAGAGCCCGAGGATTCCCTGGCTTGCAGCTACTTCAGCTTCAGCTGTCCTGCCAGGGTGCTCTCCATGCAGAGAGCTCTGAGACCACCCTGGCCCACACCCACTTCCCCTCCAGCCATCCCACCAGGGCACCCCCAGCACACAATGCCCCAAGGCCCCCAGTCCACATCACCCACAGCTCCAATTCCCCAATCAAAGCAACCAGATACACATAGTTTACACAGGGGATGATTATAGACAAGACTATTCCTTCCAGTTTAGGAGAAGTCGTTGTTCTGCTTAATTCATAGGAACAAACACAAAATCAAGCAAAATGAGACAAAGGAATATAGTCCAAATGAAGGAATAAGAAAAGAACCTCACAAAAATAACTAAGTGAAACAGATAAGCAATATGTCTGATGAAGAACTCAACGTAATGGTCATAAAGATGCTTACCAGACTGTAGAGAACAGTGGATGAATCCCATGAAAATTTTAATAATGAGATAGAATATATAAAAAGGAACAAAAGGAACAAAATGAAGTTGAAGAATATAATAATTGAAATGAAAAATACACTAGAAGGAATCATAGTAGAGTAGAAGCCACAGAACAGATTAGCAATTTATAAGATAGGAGAATGGAAAGCACCCAGTCTGAACAACAAAAATAAAAGACCTTTAAAAATTAGGAGGGACACCTGGGTGGTTCAGTGGGTTAAGCTTCTGCCTTCAGCTCAGGTCATGATCTCAGGGTCCTGGAGTCAAGCCCCACATCTGGCTTTCTGCTCAGCAGGGTGCCTACCCCCCCCCCCGCTCTCTTTGCCTGCCTCTCTGCCTCCTTGTGATCTCTCTCTCTCTCTCTCTCTCTCTGTCAAATAAATAAAATCTTTTTTAAAAATTAGGAATAAGGGTAAGTTAAGGGATCTTTTGAACAACATCAAGCAGACATTCACATTATAGGGGGTCCCAAAAGGAGAAGAGAGAAAGAAGGGGGGCAGAAAACTTATATGAAGAAATAATACCTGAAAACATTCCTAACCTGGGAAAGGAATCAGACATCTAGGTTCAAAACACCGAGTTCCAAACAAGATAAACCCAAGGAGGTCCACACCGTAACACACAATAAGTAAAATATCAAAAACTTAAAGATAGAGAATTTTTTTTTAAGATTTTATTTTTTTATTTGACAGAAAGAGAGATCACAAGTAGGCAGAGAGGCAGGAAGAGATGGGGGGGGGGGAAGCAGACTCCCTCCCGAACAGAGAGCCCGATGCGGGGCAAGTTCCCAGGACCCTGAGATCATGACCTGAGCCGAAGGCAGAGGCTTAACCCACTGAGCCACCCAAAGATAGAGAATTTTGAAAGCAACAGGAGAGAAGCAATTAGTTACATACAAGGGAAACCCATAAAGCTCTCAGCTACTTTCAGCAGAAAATTTGTAAGCCAGAGGACAGTGGTATGCTACACTCAAAGTGCTGAAAGGAAAACGCCTACAACCAAGAACACTTTACCCAGCAAGAGCATCATTCAGAATTGAAGATAAAGAATCTCCCAGACAAACAGAAGTTAAAGGAGTTCATCACCACTAAACAGGCCTTGTGAGAAATCTTAAAAGTACTCCTTTAAGTGCAAAAGAAACAGCCATACTTAGAAGAAAATTATGAAAAGAAAAAATTACATGAGTAAAAGCAAATAGATAAAAAAACAAAAAGGTAGTAGAGAAATCACTTATTAAGCTAGTGTGAAAGTTAAAGACTAAAGTAGTAAAATCAATTATATATAAAAAATGAATTAAGCAACCCACAAAATAAAAGATGTAAAATATGATGGCATACACACAAAATGTAGAGTAGGGAGTAAAATGAAGTAGTTTCAAAATGTATTAGAACCTAAGTGACCATCAACTTATTTTAGACTGCTATATACTTAGGATGTTATATATGAATCTCATAGTCATACACATACTACACAAAAAAATGTATAGCAGATACACAAAAATAAAGAGAAAGGCAAGCATAACACTACAGAAATGCAAGATAAGGAAAGAGACCAAGAAGAAAAAACAAAAACAGAGAACCATATAAACAATTAGCAAATTAGCAATAAGTACATACCTTCAATAATCACTTCATATGTAAATGTTCTAAAGGCTCCAATTAAAAAACACAAGGTGGCAGAATGGATTAAAAAAAGACAAGACCCATATATATATTGTCTATATATTGCCTACAACAGACCCACTTCAGACTTAAAGACATACATAGACTGAAAGTGAGAGGATGGAAAAAGATATTCCATGCATATGGAAGTGGGAAAAAAAAGCCAATACTTATATCAGACAAAAAAAGGATTTAAAACAAAAACTATAATAAGAGACAAAGTAGGACATTACATAATGATAAAGGAATCAATCCAACAAGAGGATATAACAATTGTAAATATCTATGCACCCAAAGTGGAAACACTTAAATAAATAATGCAAATATTAACAGACATAAATGGAGAAATTGATAGTAGCAGATTAATAGTAAGGGACTTTAACACCCCACTTATATCAATGAATAGATCATCCAGGCAGAAAATCCATAACAAAACAATGTGTTTGAATGACATGTTAGACCAGATGCACTTAACAGATACACACAGAACATTCCATCCCAAAACAACAAAATATACACTCTTCTCAAGGGCACATGGAACATTCTCCAGGGTCTATCACATGTTAGGCCACAAAAGAAGTCTCAATAAATTTAAGAAGACTGAAATTACATAAAGCACCTTTTTCAACCACATCAGTATGAAACTAGAAATCAATTACAAGAAATAAAACTGGAAAACACACAAACACGTGGAGGCCAAACAGCACACAATTAAACAACCAGTAGGGTCAACAAAGAAATCAAAGGGAATTTTTTCAAAAATACAAGGAGACAAATGAAAATGAAAACCCAATGGTACAAAATATTTGGGACACAGCAAAACCCATTCTAAGACGGAAGCTTATAGCAATATAGGCTTATCTCAAGAAACAAAGAACCCAATCTAAGTTTATACCTAAATGAACTAGAAAAAGAACAAAACCCAAAGTTAGAAAGAAATAAGATCAGAGCAGAAATAAAAAAAAGAGAGACTTAAAAAAAAATAGAAAAGATCAATAAATGTAAGAGCTGGTTCTTTGAAAAGAGAAATAAAATTGTTAAACTTTTACCAGACTCTCCAAGAAAAAGAGAGAAAGGACTCAAATAGCAGAAATGAAAGACAAGAGACAACAACAAACATCACAGAAATACAAAGCATATGAACAAATGATATGCCAACAAGTTGGACAACCTAGAAGAAATGAATAAATTCCTAGAAACATATAACCTTCCAAAACTGAATCAGGAAGAAATAGAAAACCTGAACAGACCAATTAGTAACAAAAGGGAACCTGTAATCAAAACTCACAACAAGCAAAAATCCAGGACAGGGTCTATCAAACATTAAAGGAAAAGTTAATACTGGTCTTCTCAAACTATTCCAAAAAAATAGAAGAGGAAGAAAAACTTCCAAATACATTCTACAAGGCAGCATTACCCTGATACCAACACCAAAAACTACAAAAAAGAAAACAAAATACCAATATCCCTGATGAACAGAATATAAAAATCCTCAACAAAGTATTAGCAAACTGCATTCAGCAATATATTAAAAGGATTATTTGCCATGATCAAGTGGGATTTACTCCAGGGATGCAAGGACAGCTCAATATCCACAAACTCAATTGGCATGATTTACTACATTCACAAAACTAAGGATAAAAATCATGATTATCTCAATAGATGCAGAAAAAACATTTGACAAAGAACATCCATTCATGACAAAAACTCTCAACACAATAGCTTAGAAAGAATATACCACAATATAATAAAGGCCATATATGACAAACCCACAGCTAACATCATACTTAATGGTGAAAAACTATGGGCTTTACCCTGGAGATCAGGAACAAAATAAGGATGTCCACTCTCATCACTTTTATTCAACATAATACTGGAAGTCCTAGCCATAGCAATCAGGTTTTTTTTTTTAAATGTATCTACATTGGTAAGGAAGAAGTAAAACTGTCACTATTTATAGATGACCTGATACTATCCATAGAAAACCCTAAAGGTTTCACCAAAAAAAAAAAAGAAAGAAAGAAATAACAAATGAGGGTGCCTGTGTGGCTCAGTCAGCTAACTGTCTGACTTCAGCTCAGGTCATGGTCTCTGGGTCCTAGAATTAAGATGGTAGAGGGAGTCTGCTTCTTTCTCTCCCTCTGCCCCTTCCCCCATTCGTGCACACTCTCTCACTCTTGCTCTCTCAAATAAAATCTTCCCAAAACAGAATAAATGAATTCAGTAATGTTGCAGAATAAAAAATTAATATACAGAACTTGGTTGTGTTTCTGTACACTAATAACAAAACAGCAGAAAGAAAAATTAAGGTGAAACTGTACCAAAAGGAATAAAATACGTCGGAATAAACTTAACCAGGGAGGTAAAGGATGTTACTCTGAAAACTATAAAATACTGATGAAAGAAATTGAAGAGGACACAAAACAAATAAAAAGCCATTCCATGCTCATGGAATAGAAGGTTAAAATTTCTAAAATGTCCATACTGGGACACCTGAGTGGCTCAGTCAGTTAAGTTTCTGCCTTCAGCCCAGGTCATGATCCCAGGATCCTGGGATCCCCACATCAGGCTCCTTGCTCAGCCAGGGAGCCTGCTTCTCCCTCTCCTTCTGTCCCTGCTTGTGCTCTCTCATGCTGTCAAACAAATAAATAAAATATTTGTTTATTTATTTAAGAGAGAGAGAGAATGAGAGAAAGTGAGCATGAGAGAGGAAGGTCAGAGGGAGAAACAGACCCCTTGCTGAGCAGGGAGCCTGATGTGGTACTCAATCCCGGGATTCCAGACCATGACCTGAGCCAAAGACAGTCACTCTAAAATCTTTTAAATCTTTAAAATCTTTAAAAACAAATCTTTAAAATCACCCTAAATCTTTAAAAATAAATAAATAAAATGTCCATACTACCCACTGCAACCTCAGATTCAATGCAATCCCTATCAAAATAACAACAGCATTATTCACAGAACTAGAATACTAAAATTTGTATGGAACCACAAAAGACCCTGAGTAGCCAAAGCAATCTTGAGAAAGAGCAACAAAGCTGGAGGTATCACAATTTCAGATTTCAAGATATATGACAAAGCTGTGGTAATCAAAACAGTTTGGTTCTGGCACAAAAACAGACACACAGATCAGTGGAACTGAATAGCCAATCCAGAAATAAACCCATGCCTATCTGGTCAATTAATCTAGGACAAAGAAAAAAACAAGACTCTATAATGGGGAAAAGACCATCTTTTCAACAAATGATGCTTGGACAGCTACAGGCAAAAGAATGAAACAGGACCACTTCTTACACCATACACAAAAATAAACTCAAAATGGGTTAAGAACCTAAATGTGAGACCTGAAACCATAAAACTCCTAGAAGAAAATTTAGGCAGTAATCTCCTGGACATGGGCCTCAGCAACATTTTTCTAGAAATGTCTTCTCAGGCAAGGGAAACATAAGCAAAGCAAAACAAAACAAACAAAAAACTATTGGGACTACACCAAAATACCAAATACAAAGCTTTTGCACAAGGAAATCATCAACAAAATGAAGGGGCAACACACCAAATGGGAGAAGACATCTGCAAATGATACATCCAATAAGGGGATAATAACCACAATATATAAAAAGAACTGAATACACACACACACACACACACACACACCCCAATTATCTGCTTAAAATAGGGGCAGAGGACCTGAATAGACATTTTACCAAAGAAGACATCCAGATGGCCAACAGACACAGGAAAAAATGTTCAACATGACTAGTCGTCAGGGACATGCAAATCAAAGCTACAGGAGGTACAACCTCTCACCTGACACACAGAATGGCTACTATCAAAAAGGTCAGAAATAACAAGTGTTAGCAAGAATGTGGAGAAAAATGAACCCTTGTGCACTGTCGATAAATATAAACTTGTGTAACCACAGTGGAAAACAGTATTGAAGTGCCTCAAAAAACTAAAAATAGAGCACATGATCTAGAAATTACACTACTGGGTATTTCTCTAAGGAAAACAAAAAACACTAATTCAAAAAGATATATGCACCCCTATGTTTATTGTACCACTATTTAGCCAAGGTATGAAAGCAAACTGAATGTGCAAAAAATAAATGGATAAGAGGTCTTTCTCATGCTCCATCCTCTCTCCCTCCCTGCCTCTCTCTCATGCTCTCTCTCTCTCTCTCTCTCACACACGAATATTACCCAGCCATAAAAATGAAAGAGATCTTGTCATTTACAACAACAGGGATGGACCCAGCATAAGAAAATTGTGCTAAAAATATAGCATAAAAATATTATGCTAAATGAAATAAGACAGAGAAAGACAAATACCATATAATTTCACTTATATATGGAATCTACAAAACAAATGAACACACAGGCAAAAAAAAAAAAAAAAGCAGAAACAGGCCCATAACTACAGAGAACAAACTTGTAGTTGTGGGGCTAGGGTGGGGTGATGGGCAAAAGAGGTGAAAGGAAGTGGGAGATACAGGCTTCCAGTTATGGAATGAATAAGTCACGGAGATCAAAGGTAGAGCATAGGGAATGTAGTCAATGGTCCTGTAATAGCCTTGTATGGTGATGAGTGGGAGGTACACCTATGGTGAGCATAACGTACAGAGGTGTCAGATCACTACACTGTACACCTGAAACTAACGTAACACTGTACATCAACTATACTGCAATAAAATTAAAACTTGAAATACCGTGTGATCCAGCCATACCATTTCTGGAGATTCGTGTGTATATATGGAAATGAAATTACTATCTCAAAGAGTTATCTATACCCCCAAGTTCAGTAGAGCATTATTTAAAATAGCCAAGACACTAAAAAATCCTCAGCTTCCAAATTCACAGAAACTAAGACTAGTTTAGTGGCTGCCAAAGTGGCTGGAAGGGCAGGCGGGGTGTGGGGGACAACAGGTAGAGGGATAGGTGAAGGTGGTCAAAAGGTACAAACTAGGGGCACCTGGGTGGCTCAGTTGGTTAAGCATCTGCTGTCCTCAGCCCACGTCATAATCCCAGAGTCCTGTGATTGAGCTCCATGTGGGTATCCCCACTCAGCAAGTAGCCTGCTTCTCCCTCCCCTTCTGACCCCCCCCCTAGCTACACCACCCCCCCCCCTCCCCCTCTCTTGCTGTCTCAAATGAATAAATGTGAAAAAAAAAACTTTTTAAAAAATAATAAAAAAGGTACAAACTTCTAGTTATTAGAGAAATAATTTCCAGGGACATTATGTAAAGCATGGTAATAATAGTTAACAATACTGTACTGTATATTGAAAGTTGCTAAGAAGAATAGATCTTAAAAGTTAATACATGAAAAAATTTTAACTATGTGAGGTGATAGATGTGTTAATCTTATTCTGGTGATCATTTCACAATATATACATATATCAAATCATAATGCTATATACCTTAATACAATGTTTTATGTCAATCATAGCTCAATAAGACCAGAAAAAAAGAATTCAGTAACGTGACTGGCTATAATATTTATATATAGGAATTTCTATCTATAATGCAGATATAATAATCAGCAATATTTATAGGTAGCCTTCATGTATACAACCAATAATGAGAAGGTAAAAATGGAAGAAAAATCCTATTTCCAACAGCAACAAAAATTCTTAGAAATAAGTTTAACAGAATTGTAAGATATAAAAAAAACTCCAAATCACAGAAAAGACTTGAACAGATGGAAAAGCCTAATATGTTCTTGGAGAGGAAATCTCTATATCATAAGGATATCATAAGTTCTCCTGGTGTTAGTCCATAAAATTAACATGATTTCAGTTAAATAGCAGCAGTATTTTTTAAGTGAACAGCCAATTCTAAAATTTATATGGAAAAGCAAACAAGAATGGCCAGGAAAATAATGAGGGGAAGTCATCCCTATTAGATATTTGAACATAAGGCTACTAAATAGTGTGATATTAGTGCATAAACAACCAACAGATCAAGACACTAAACTGAAATTAACCCAAACATATAGAATTATTATATAACAACAAAAACGAATCTCAAATCAATGTGGAAAAGATAATGGTAAATTAACTGCGCGGTCATCTGGGGAAAAAAAGTTGGAGCCATTTATTCATTTTACACCGAAACAAATTCTAGGTGGTTAAAGTACTTAAATGTAAAAATAAAATAAACTATCATAAAAGCAGAAGAAATCACAGGAGAATTCTTTTGTAACCTCAGAACAAGGAAGGACGGAGTATGGCCAAAAAACAACAACAACAACAAAAAAAAAAAAACCCAGAGCCAAAAAGAAAAAGCAAATAAATTCTATCATTTCAATTTAAGAGTTTTCAAGACAAGAGTAAGGGAAGTCAAATGACAAGCTATGGAAAGGACAAGAACCTTCAGTAATTTGTACCTCAAACAATGGGCTAATTTTCCTAATACACAAAGAACTCCTATATGTCAATAACAAAAAATCACTAAAGCAAATATAACAATGTAACATATGAGAAGGAGCCCAAATTACAACAGAATTGAAGTTGCTTATCAGCTGACCTTAAAATTCGGGTGGGCCCAACCAATCACAAGGATCTTTAAAGACGGAAGGAGGAGGCAGAAGAGAAAGTGACAATAAAAAACAGGGTCAAAAGGATACATTCATAATAAAATAGCTACAGTCATAATAAAAGAAATGCACATGAAAAACCATACTCCAAAACTATTTTTATCAGATTGGTAAAGATCAAAAAGTTTTAAGACAGTTTTTGCTGGCAAGGAAGGGAGCAAAGAAAGAGGCATCACCGTATCCAGAAGGCAAGGGGACTAGTACAACTTCTGGGAATGACAGCTTGGGGATGACATTTCATAAAGTCTTCCTGTATTTAATGCTATTAAATAGCAATTCTGATTCAAAGAAGTTATCCAATAGGCATTTTTGCACATAGGAGAAATAATGTATGCATTGAAACATTGTTTATAACAGAAAAAAAATGAATCAAATGTCCATTAATTGGGTAGGAGTTAAATGAATTCTGACAGTGTAATATTCTGCAGCTGTAAGAAGGTATAAGGAAGATTTTACTGATATGGAACAATTTGTGAGATACAGTCTTAAATGAAAAAGCATGGGACAAAATAGGGCCAGTGGTAGGTTTGCATTTATTTTTTTAAAAGGAGGAAGGGGCACCTGGGTGGCTCAGTCTGTTACTAGTCTGCCTTTAGCCCAGGTCAAGATCCTGGGGTCCTGGGATCCCTCACAGTGGGCTCCTTGCTCAGTGGGGAGCCTGCTTCTCCCTCTTCCTCTGCCCTTCCCCCCACTCATGCTCTTCCAGAAAATAAAATCTTTTTTTAAAAGGGGGGGGAGAGGACTATAATATACATACATGTAAAGTAAAAAATTTAAAAATATGAGTATGATTACATATACATATAATGTTGGCTAACTAGAACTGAAACACTAGAGACCAGTACTATCTTGCCTCAGGAAAAATCTACCTCAGGAAAGCAGATCTGGGTGTTGGGGACACAGGAATGGGACTGTATTTTGCATATATTAACTTTTGTAATTTTGCAACCTTATAATACCTTTTCTAAAAATAAAATATAAAATTAAATATTGTGCCTAAAAAGAGAATATATCACTTGAGATTTTATTATTCTTGAGTCTAAAATCAGAATACCTCCTCTGCCCTTAGATCTCTTAGGACTGCTATTAATTTTCTCACATTCAATATTTTAGCAAGATTAACAAAGGAATATCTTCTATGAATGGGGCATAGCCCACGCATTAGTGTCTCAGATTTGATTCTCATTTCAAAAACACAGGCATTTCCCCTTTGACAGAGAAATTTCCCTAAGCCCTTCCCACAGACAGATTGACGGAAAAGCACTCCTCATTTATATGGGCCCTTTGCCAGCAACATGGGTACCGGTCAGAAACTTGGATATATTTGTCAAAGTAAGCTATTTTAACCACAAGTTGTTAATTAACATGAATGTCTCCTTCAACAGCAATTTCCCCTCATTCATTCCCCTGACTGGGCAACTGAAAAGGCTACAAGCATTTCTGGGGATAACTCTACTGGGGAGTTAAACTGAGGGCACATTTCATTTGGGATTCGTAGGATGGACTCGGGTGGTGTTTCTCCATCCCTTCCATGTCTAGTTAAGTCCTGGTTGCTGGTACAGTGGGGAGAATGGCTTCCAGAAAGGCCACTACCAACCCACAGGTACAGGGGTCATATTGGCATTGCAACAGGTTTTCTTTGGCACCCAACACCACAAACATTTGTGGGCTAGGGAGGAAACAAGATTTGAAAGGTTTCCTAGCCAGAAGCTTGTCTGGGGGGAAATTCTTCCAATCCCCAGACATGGAAATTCTCTGGAAGCAGAGAATTCCATTCGCAGATGCTTCATCAATAGAGAAGTTCTCTCATAAGGCTTATACTCAATAACACTATGTATATATATATAAAATTATGACTATACCACACTCTTCTTACCTATGGGAATTATAGGAAAGAGAATTCATTAGAATGTCTCTGTCTGTAACACACACACATAGAAATAACACAAATACTTCATACTTTAATATATGAGGCCACGTTTTATACATCCCAAACATTAATTAAAATTGAATTTTATAGATCGACATCAATAAAACTGGGGGAAAAAATGTTTTGATCAAGCATGCTAGAGGAAAGTCTAAATTATCTTTCTTATGTATAAAGGATAATATGATTTAGCAAGATCTTACAAAATCACTGTTACAAGAGGTGGACTAAAGTATGCAACCAAAAAACATGGGATAAATTATTACAGAAAAAAATGTAGAATAACGTCTTCTAGAGGGTGCATCAAGTACTTAGCTCATTAAAACATTACTTTTCTGGATTTTGTGATTTGTCCAATATTTCCATTTTAGAATTTGTTGTCATTCCTTTATCCTAAGTATTCATTTGCTCACCTCATTTGTTTCCAATATTTTCTATCCTTTTTCTAAAAGGGGTCCCTACAGACTATGTAAGCTTCAGGCCCCAGAAAACCTGGACTCACACCTGGTATTCACAGTAATTTAAAATTTTAATTTGCCCATCTGCCGCAGTATGGTTAGAATAGCAGGTCGGCTCCCGTTTTTATCCCAGAGACTCTCACATCCAGATCAGAAAATTCTGGAAACAAAGCCCAAGTCTTTAAATCCCCCATTAACTCCCTTCTCCGCCTTTGTCTCTTTGGGGCACAGGAAGCAAAATAGGTTTCCCCCCAAACTGACGTCCCCCTCCGTCTGTTAATCCTCAAGTGTGATCACTCTCCTAACATGCCCGAGGCCTCCCTGCACTCCTCATTGCATATCTTAAAAGTGGAGAATTAATTATAAGACTTAATTCTCTCAGTGATAGAACTTCCGCAAAGTGACACACTTTGCAGTCTCAACTGTAGGACTTGACATTAACCCAGCTTCTGCCAGGCAGCCTCCTATTCCCAGGCCGCTGTGCTGCCTCAAATGTTTTCACATGAGAGGCTTTTTCTACCTACTGGCTATTATGCAAAATCTAATCTTTCCTAGCAGGACTTTCCACCGGTTTGTCCTATTCAGCTACTGAAGGTTTGGTTCTAGCTATAACCTGAAATCTGTGAGAGGCCCTCAACAGATTTGTTTTTTTTGTTTTTTGTTTTTTCCTGTGCATTTGGAGGGAATGGGAATTCTCTATATGGCTGACAATTATGGGAATGCACCATTCAGTTCCCCCTTCCAGAGAGCTGCTGCCACAGCAGGCAACATAGTTGGCTGTCAGCTACTGGTTCAGGATACAAAGCAGTTCACATGAAGCTAGGCTGCTCTCAGACAAAGCCCGGGCCCCCCCTCCCCATCACAAGATCTTCTATTGGGCAATCACTGCTCTGGGGCTCCCTGTTGACTGGCAAAGACTTTCTTAGAGCTGCTGCAAACTGTAAAGCTCTCATCTCCTCTCTTCTTCTCCCAGGTGTCAGACCAGCATCCCAGTCCCAGGAGAGCTCTCCAACCTCCACTTCCTCTCCCCTTTATCCTTCATGGGTACTTCCCCCAATGAGTCTTCTACAAATCCAACTCATCTTAGCATCTGCTTCTCAAGGATTGATACATTACCCTAGAACACTTACATCATGTGAGTAAGGAAAGAAATTAATTCCATTTTGTTTTTGGCTTCTCAGGTGTCTTTGCCTTGGTGGAAAATAAGGAAACAAGGAAAATAATATTTATGGGGCATCAACTAAGTATCAGATACTGGGAGGCATTTTAAAATACATTGTCTCATTAGTTTATAAACTAAGTATCATTATTATCAGGTCTTAAAAAAAAATCTAAGTGAAATTCTGGTTGGTAAAGTGCCTGCTGATACGCTCAGTATTTACTGCCAGCTCTGCTTAGGTTTCTAGAATTCTAGATTTGGAGGGTGGATATAGGTCACATACAGTTTTCATTAGCCTAGGGTAAGGGGTAATAAATGCCTCATGTCCTAGGTTGAATGTGATGAGCACTATTACCTGCAGTGGTCTCCTATGCTTCTATCATCAAAAGACCCAGTTGGCCTTTTCCTCATTGATACATCCACACTCGTGTTCTAAGAGTTCTCTGCCAAAGTTCAGACTGCATCTGAATCCACATGAGGGAGTTTCAATCTTCGTATCAGGCAGCAAAAGTTCTATCAAATGGTAACTATAGAATATCATGAATGTCTCTTAAAAATTATTTAAGCTCCCTAGACTTTTCATTTAAAAAGAATATACAGAAAAAATCTAAAACTCTGAACAAAATCAATTAGAAGGAACATACCTCGACATAAAAAAGACCGTATACAACAAGTCCACAGCTGACATCACTCTCAGTGGTGAAAAGTTGAAAGCTTTTCCTCTAAGATCCAAAGAGAGACAAGGATTCCCACTATAACCACTTTAATTAATTAATTAATTAATTAATTAATTTAGAGAGAGGGGGAGGTAGGAGGAACAGAGAGAGAATCTTAAGCAGGATCCATGCCCAGTGTGGAGCCCAACTTGGAGATTGATCCCACAACCTCAAGATTATGACGTGAGTGGAAGTCAAAAGTCAGATGCTCAAATGACCGCTACCCAAGCGACCCATGATTCCCACTATTGCCACTTTAATTCAATACAATACTGGAAGTCCCAGCCAGAGCAATTAAGCAAGAAAAAGATAAAAGTCACCAAATTGGAAAGGAAGAAGTAAAATTGTCACTGTTTACAGAGGACATATTACATGTAGAAAACCTTATTAGGACTAATAAATTCAGTAAATTTGCAGGATACAAAATATGCAAAAAATCTGTTGCATTTTTATACACCGATAATGAACTATCAGAAAGAGAAATTAATAGTCTCATTTTGTGATTGCATCAAAAATAATGAAATACCTAGGAATAAATTTAACCAAGAAGGTGAAAGAATTGTATATTGAAATCTATAAAACATTAATGAAAGAACTTGAAGAAGACACAAATAAATGGAAGATACTCCGTGCTCATGGATTAGAATAATTGTTCAAATGTCCATATCACTCAAAGCAATCTACAGATTCAATATAATCTATGAAAATCCCAGTGGCATTTTTAACAGAAATATAACTCACAATCTTAAAATTTGTATGGAACCATACAAGACCCTGAATAGCCAAAGCAATCTTGAAAGAAGAACAAAGCTGATGACGACATGCTCCCTGATTTCAAACCATATTACAAATCTATAGAAATTAAAACAGTATTGTACTGGCATAAAAAAACCACATTAATGGCACAGAACTGAGAGCCCAGAAATAAATCCATGCATATATGGTCAATTATCAGTGGTGGAGTCAAGAATATACAATGGGGAAAAGACAGGCTCTTTAATAAATTGTGCTGGTAGAGACACAAACCAAGAAACAGACTCTTGGCATAGAGAACTGATGGTTACCAGAGGGGAGGTGGGTGGAGGAATGGGTGAAACAGGTGAAGGGGGTTAAGAGTACACTTGCCATAATGTGCACTGAGAAATATATTGAATTGTTGAAGCATCATATTGCACAACTGAAACTAATATAACACTCAGGAATTTAAATAAAACTTAAATAAAAACTGAAATTTAAATTAAAAACTTAAGAATAATAAATTGTATTGGGAGAATTGGACAGCCACACATAAATGAATGAAACTGATGACTATATTTTCACCATACAGAAAGATAAGCTCAAAATGGATTAAAGACATGAACATAAGTCCTGAAACCATAAAATCCCTAGAAGAAAGCACAGACAGTAAGCTTCTTGACATAGGTCTAGGCAACGATTTTTTTTAATCCGACACCAAAAGCAGTAAGAACAAAAATAAGTAAATGGGACTACATCAAACCAAGACTTCTGCACAGTGAAGGAAACCATCAACAAAATGAAAAGACAACCTACTAATGGGAGAAAATATTTGCAAATCACCTATCTGATAAGGGTCAAATATCCAAAGTATATGTAGAACTCATAAAACTCAATGGAAAAAAAAATCTGATCAAAAAATGGACAGAAGATTTAAAGAGACATTTTTCCAAAGAAGACGTCTGGCCAAAAGGCCAATAGGCACATGAAAAGATGCTCAACATTAATCATCAGGGAAATGCAAATCAAAACCACCATGAGATATCGCCTCACACCTGTCAGAATGACTATTATCAAAAAGACTAGAAATAACAAGTATTGATGAGGACGTGGAAGAAAGGGAACTCTCATGCAGTGTTGGTAGAATGAAAATCAATGCAGCTACTCTGGAAAACAGTTTTCCTCAAAAAATTAAAAAATAGAACTACCATATGATCCAGCATTTCCACTTCTAGGTATTTACCCAAAAAAAAAAAAACCCTTATGAAACTCAGAAAAGAATATAGAACCCCA
>NW_022631952.1:0-21392 GCF_010015895.1 Lontra canadensis
AACTCTGAATAAAATACACACGCACACACACACACACACACACACACACTCACACACGAATGCACACATGCACGCATGCACGCACACACACACCCCTGAAAATTCCAGACAGTGAATAAAAGCAGGCAGTTATTGGAGGAGGTTGGAACAAGGGAATAGCTTAGGACAAGTTTCCCATTTTTATGGCTTTAGCCTAAGGGCAGACAGCAGTCACCAGCCACACCACTAAAACTACATTAGGAGAACCTCATCTTTCTACCCTGAAGAACCAGAGGACTGGGCCTGGGGCAATCAGAGTGTCTAGGAAGTGAGGGAATATTTCAGAAAAAGATCCTGAGAAAAGGAACACTAAATTATCTGTATGAATTCTTCCCAAGATTTATCCTGAACCACACATGCATAGATAGGGCAGGCTCAAAGCAACTTCCATCCACAACTAAAACAAACAGAACTGATACTTTAGCTGCCACCCATGACAGGCAAGGCAGAGTTTTCAGTTAGGCTCTAACCAATCTAATCGCCTACTGAAACAAATACATCCACACTCTTCAGAGGAATATAACAATATCCAGAGTCTCCACAACATAACATTCACGAAGTCCTGGAAACCCTGTAAAATTACTCAATATATAAAGAATCAGGAAAATGTGACCCATTATTAGGGCAAAGACAATTGATGGAAGCTTACCCTGAGATGATGATGCTTGATGAGAGAAAAATATCCCAGTGATGAATGAAAAGATAGGAAACTTCAACAGAAAGATAGAAAATATTAAAAAGAACTAAATGGAAATTTTAGAACTGAAAAACAATATCTGAAATAAAAAATTAACTAGATGGACTTAAAAGCAGAGTTAGATAGCAGAGGAAGGAGTCTGTGAACTTGAAGATATAGTAATAGAAAGTATCTAACCTGAAGATGAGAGAGGATTGAAAAAAAAGTGCACAGAGGGTACCTGGGTTGCTCAGTTGGTTAAGCGACTACGTTTGGCTCAGGTCATGATCCTAGAGTCCCGGGATCAAGTCCTGAGTCACTGAGCAGGGAGTCTGCTTCTACCTCTGACCTTACCCCCCTCATGCTTGCTCTCTCTCATTCTCTCTCTCTCTCAAATGAATAAATAAAATCTTTTTTTAAAAAGTGCATGGAATCTTGAAGATCTGTGGGACAATATGAGAGATTTCAAATTATGTTGTGGAACAACATAAGAGATTAGATTCCCTGAAGAAGGGGAAAGAGAGAATGGGGTCAGAAACCTTATGAGAAGAAATAATGGTTGAACAAATTCCCAAATTCTGCAAAACAGAACAAAAACAAAAAGGCCCACATACATTTACAGATTCAAGCTCATCAAAGCCCAAGCAGGATAAATATGGAGAAGACTGCACCTATGTGCAACATAGTCAAGCTGCTGGTAACCAAAGATCAAGAGAAAATCTTAAGAGTAGTGAGAGAGGGAAAAAATGCATACTTTAATCATTATAATGATTCCAAGAGCAATGGACATAATCTCTGTTATGATTCCAATAGCAATGGACTTCTCCCCATAAACTATGGATGCTAAAAGACAGTAGAAAACGTCTGAAAAGTTGAAAAGTCTGAAATGTCTGAAAAGTCTGAAAAGTTGAAACATCTGAAAAGTTGCTGGGGGGGAAATCACTGTCAACCAGAATTCTATGTTCAGTAAAAATTTTCTTCAAGGGCAAAGGCAAAATAAAGACATCTTCAGGTAAAAGAGAGTCTCTCTCATGTTTATAAGCCTTTATTCTTGGTGTTCCCTATGTCTAGCACACACCGTTTCTGCTCCAGTCCCTTCCCTATCTTCAGCTTGCCTCATAGAATCCATCCTAATCCCCAAGTCCAAGTTTGATGCTCCTCTTTTATACACCGATAGCCCCTCATATTTCCACAATCTTAGTATTTATCCTGCTATATGTAATTACTTGTTTAAGTGCCCATGAACTCCACTAGACTACGTGCTTTGTGAGGGCAAGCATTTTGTTTTTCTGTCCCTGGTATGGAATAGGCCCTCAATTAGTATTTACTGGCAAAAGGGGAAAAAATGTCTGATTCCAAAGTATTTTTTCCTTTCTACCACACGAGGCTGTTACCATGGAAAGAAACATCCTGACACTACTATCAGATTCACTTACTATACTTTCTTAAACTTTACAGGGAAATATACTTTCTCTGAAAAACTGCAGCTTTCATTGAACTATCATTAGCTTATCATTACATGGGCAGTCACTGTTTGAGGACAATCTATATGTACTTAACATAGATCCTTGGCAATGAATGCTTGCGAAAATCCTCATTTTAATACTACTTCAACAAATGGCTGGCAATATGGACATGATTAAACTTTGGTACATCCAATTGAAAGAATATTATGCAGATTCTAAAATCATATTTATCAACTTATGTAATCATTTGAAAACATCCTTATATGTTAGGTGGGGGGGAAAGCCCCAAATACAAAATTATACATATAGTGTGATTATGACAATGTCTTTAAAAAAAAAAAATCTACATAGAACGGGGCACCTGACTGGCTTAGTCAGTAAAATGTGCAACTCTTGATCTTGGGGTCCTGAGTTCGAGCCCCACATTGGCAGTAGAATTTACTTTTTAAAAAAAAATCTATGGCTTTCTGCCCTTGGATGCCACGAAGTAAGCATGGTTAAAATCTCCCCTTCCACTGTCATCATGTTCTAAGTCAGAGCCTCGCAAAGAGCCCTAACTGCTGAGAAAGTTCTTCATCCGATGTTTGAGCCTTGAAACAACCGATGAGAGTCTGAGGAACCATTTTGAGCAATGGAGAACACTTATGGACTGTGTGGTAATGAGAGATCCAAACACCAAGCACTCCAGAGACTTTGGGTTTGTCATGTATGCCCCTGTGTAGGAGGTGGAGGCAGCCATGAACGCAAGACCACACAAGGTGGATGGAAGAGTTGTGGAACCAAAGAGGGCTTTCTCAAGAGAAGATTCTCACAGACCTGGTGCCCACTTAACTGTGGACAAGATTTTTGTTGGTGACATTAAGGAAGACACTGAAGAACATCATCTAAGAGGTTCTTTTGAACAGTATGGGAAAATCGAAGTGATTGAGATCATGACTGACCAAGGCCGTGGCAAAAAGAGAGGTTTTGCTTTTGTAACATTTGATGACCATGACTCTGTAGACAAGATTGTCATTCAAAAATACCATACTGTGAATGGCCACAACTATGAAGTAAGGAAAGCCCTATCTAAGCAAGAGATAGCTAGTGCTTCATCCAGCCAAAGAGGGTGAAGTGGTTCTGGAAACTTCAGTGGCAGTAATGAAGGTAATTATGGTGTGGATGACAAATTTGATGGTGGAGGGAACTTCAGTGGGCAAGGTGGCTTTGGTGGCAGTCGGGGCAGTGGTGTATATGGTGGCAGTGGGGATGGCTATAACGGATTTGGTAATGATGGAAGCAACTTTGGACGTAGTGGAAGCTATAATGATTTTGGCAATTACAACAATCAATCCTCAAATTTTGGATCCATGAAAGGAGGAAATTTTGAAGGAAGAAGCTCGGGTTCCTGTGATGGCAGAGGCCAATACTTGGCCAAACCATGAAACCAAAGTGTTATGGCGGTTCCAGCAACAGTGGTAGTTATGGAAGTGGCAGAAGGTTTTAATTACTGCCAGGAAACAAAGCTTAGCAGGAGAAGAGAGCCAGAGAAGTGACAGGGAAGCCACAGGTTACAGCAGATTTGTGAACTCAGCCAAGCACAGTGGTGGCAGGGCCTAGCTGCTACAGAGAAGACATGTTTTCGACAGTACTCATGTGTATGGGCAAAAAAACTCGAGGACTGGGTTTGTGACTATTGTATAACAGGTTATTTTAGTTTCTGTTCTGCGGAAAGTGTAAAGTATTCCAACAAAGAGTTTTAATGTGGATTTTTCTTTTGCACCCATGCTGTAATTGCTAAATGTAATAGTCTGATTATGATGCTGAATAAATGTGTCTTTTTTTAAAAAAAATCTATGTAAAAGGAAATAAATAACACTGGAAAGACATATAGCAAAAATTACTGTAATTTTCACTGGGTGATGGAACTATGGGTACTTGAGATATTTTTCTCTGTAGTTTACCATTTTTCTGGAATAAACAGCATTACTTCCATAGTGGGTGGGGGAGTCTCAAGGGAGGGAGAAGTCCCCTGGTACACCAGACCGCAATCACAAGGAAAACAGGACTGGGTTTAAGCCTTCCTTCTCTTTAACTTCTATCTTAATGGCCTGATACCACTTACAGATTAACTGAGTGCATGACCTTATTGAAGGATGCTCTAAGACTGGCCCCAGGAAAACCAGAAAGGGGATCAACAGTGGAAACTGCCAGAGACAGGAGAAAGAGACTAAGCAAAGAGATCAGAGAAAGTAAACATAAAAGAACAGGAAACGGAAGGGGGAAGGGAAAGACAAGACGCTAAGTATACTTTTATACATTGGCATCCATATGAAAAAGAGGAGTTCGTGGTGGATCTTTATGACAGGCATAGCTAGCATATTTTCATGTTTATTGTTGTCTGTGTTAAAAGTTTGTGTATTTGTGCTTTGTGCCTCACTATTCCTTCCAGGGTCAGGCTGTGTATTTCTTCACCCCACAACGTGCTGTCATATCTGCCTGATGCTGCCAGGGAAGATCAGCTAGACGCTAGATCTGGACATTCTGGAGCCTACTCTGAGAGCAAATTGCATAACGACGTGCCTATCTATGTGAGCTTATAGATTTAGCAAGCTCTATGGGACAGTCAGGAACCTTCTGGGCGATAAAGGAGATCTGGATGGGGATTCATGGTATCCCAGAGGCATTTGTGGAAAACAAGAAAGTAGATCAGTTCTCTCTGGGTCTAAACCCCGTTTATGACACACAACTCAACTAACTGACAACGCTGGCTCATAGCCAAGACTGTTTTTGTAAGATGTTTGTACTCGTCTGTTGATTTCTGTGTATTACTTCTGTCATTTTTGAAGTTTTTACTGGGCTAGTGGAATGACTGCTGGGGTATTTTAGCTTATTAAATGTCAAGTGAGGGTGTTGAGATTAGAAATGAATTTCTACATGGTTTGGCATGAGTATAATCATTCCCAGAAAGGCAGACTTTCTGGCAACCTTGTTTTTTCCGTCCGATAATCCAGCTTGTAACCCATCTGGGAACTAGGAACATGGAAACTTAACCTTAAAAGAAGGATCAATACAAGATCTTAGCATCATCCATTGACCTTTGGAGGGTGGATGCAATTGTCTTAAAGCTCCTGATCACATAGTTTGTAGTATAAAGGATTGTGGCTTCCATTATCCTAGGCAAGAGTGTTGTACCATTCAATACAGTCCCCACTAGCCACATGTGATGTTTAAATTAAAGTTAAATAAAATTAAAACTCAGCTCCTTAGTTTTTTGGCCACATTTCAAATGTTGAATAGGCTACCATATTGGACAGTGCAGAGATAGAATATTTTTATCATCCCGGGGAGATCTCCTGGACAGCACTGTGAATTGAGGCTCACAGAATACTTGGGGACCAAGCATCTCTGTGTCTGCAGGTCAAGTGACTTATGTTTTCTTACTTCAGGTTGACTCTTTGCATTGATATGCTCAGAGTAACTAGGGAAGTTGGGGCAGTTTAGCAGACTTGTTAGCCCTCTTTACACACACACACACACACACACACAGACATACACACACAGACACACACACACACACACACACACACAGATGAGAATTCTCCTTTAGGGAATGGCTAAATAAATGTGGCACAGTCATTAAATGGAATATCATACAACAGGTAGAGGGAATAAACTCCATGTGTCAATAAGGATGAATCTCAAAAACTTTTGCGCCTGAAAAAAGCCAGTTGCCGAACATAACCATTTCCTGCACACAAAACAATACTACATTTTTCCTACAGAAGAGCATTTTTTTTTAAGATCGGGAAGAATATATGTCAAACTCATGACAGTGGTAACTTCAGGGAGGGGTAGGGGTAAATGGAATTAAGGAATCAAAGGAACTTTTAACTGTTTCTGTAACGTTCTGAATGTTTTTTGAAGATTTTAAGTAATCTCTACAGGCAACATGGGACTCAAACTTACAACCCCAAGATCAAGAGTTCCATGCTCTACTGACAGCCAACCAGGGGCCCCTATGATATTCTAAATTTTTAAAGGAAAACATTCATGTACTACTTGTGTAATTACAGTTATTAAAACAGGACACGGATTTATGTACAAAAAATGAATAGAAATATGTAAACATATGGTCATAAAAATAATAAGGATACAATAATAATAATAAGTACACAAAACTCTAATGCTAATTGTGTTGAGATGGTGGGATTGTGGGTAATTAGTTTCTTCTATTTCTCTATTTTTTTAAGAGATTTTATTTGTTCATTTGACAGAGAGATCCCAAGTAGGCAGAGAGGCAGGCAGAGAGAGAGGAGGAAGCAGGCTACCCGCTGAGGAGAGAGCCTGATATGGGGCTCGATCCCAGGACCCTGAGATCATGACCTGAATTGAAGGCAGAGGCTTAACCCACTGAGACATCCAGGTGCCTCTATTTCTCTATTTTTTAACAAGTTTTTTGTCTTGTGGCTGTAATGTTAATACAAAAAATTTTTAAAATAAAAATTGAGTCCACTCTTATGGTGCAGACAGAGTATTATAATGCATCAGGTATAGCTCTTTTTTTAAGATTTTATATATTTATTTGAGAGAGACAAAATCCAAGCAGGGGAGGGGCAGAGAGAGAGGGAGAAGCAGGCTCCCCACAGAGCAGGGAGCCCGTTGTGGGAACTTGATCCCAGGACGCTGGGATCATGATCCCAGCCAAAGGCAGGCGCTCAATCAACTGAGCCACCCAGGCACCCCTCAGGTGTAGCTCTTAAGAGGCAACTGGCTCTGGTACATAACTGGAGTCAGAAATAACGGCTCAACATCATTTATGTAACAAAATTTAATTGTCCTAGGTGGCAGTCTCCAAAACTCAATTGGTCAACATAAAACCCCATTATGCAGCAAATCCAGAGTGGCAGGCAAACGGGGACCCTTCAGTTCCTAAAACCAGGGGTTCCATCGGAATATTTACGAGACTTCCCTTCGTATGCCCAGGCCGCCTGACTGGTTGGTTATGGGCTTTGAAAACTGTTCCAATCACAAAAATCCCTCCTCTGTGGTGTGCAGTGCAGCTTGAAAAGCCACTTCCTGCAAACAGCCTGGCTTCACCTGCACCCTACCTCCAGGAAGACACATGAGGTGAACTTTCACGCAAGCAACAGTGCTGGTCATCCTTCCCGACTCTCAAGCCAGAATGTAAACCCTGTGACCCAACCACCTGTTCATCTGGCTTCCAAAACATATGGATCTGCCTCCATCGACAAAGGAACATAACCAACACTTCTGGCCTTCACCAGAGAATTACAGTCAGCCTCTGAGGTCCTGTCAAAAGGCTGGCTGCGAGCAGAGTTATTTATGGAATATATTGTAGGGGACATTCTATCCATCCACTCCTTTAGGTGGCATTTTAAGTTGTGTCCCCAGATCAAGTTAAAGCGCCAGAAGGTTACATGCCTGAATCATATTAGCTGAGCCCCTGCAGAAATGTTTTAATGTTACACCCTTGGCTTTTAGCCAGGGTAGTTACAAGCAAGGAATATGAAAATCTCTTCTGTGTGTGTTGTGAAACTGTTACTGAGGACATTGTCTTTTATGTTAATCCTGCCTGAGAGATTTCTTATGGAATTTAGTGTCAGCAATGAACCATTATGTAGCTGTTAAGAATTATGATTCTGGAAGACTAAATACGAAAGTGTGTTTATGATATGTTCGTTGAAAAAAACAAGAACACTAAAGGCTATATAGATTCTCATTGCAACCATGTAAAATTATTTGTGTCTGTGGGTGAGGACTGAAAGCTGATAGATATGGATGGAAATTATATGAGGGCAATGGAATTATAGATGTTTTGCTTTTTCAAAAATGTTTGTTTGCTGTAGCCCTGTGTTTTCAACTGGGAGAAAAAAAGAATTTAGTGACAGGGAAATCTCTGTCCCTCTTGAGGACTTGCTATGTGTCTTTCTTTCTGATAACGAGAATTGTCATGTTCCCCCTTTCTCCTGGCTGTCCCAAAAGGTGGACTTGCACATTAGCTTCTCCTTCCTTGCCATGCCTCTGATGTTCTGTTTCTATAATTTTATGACATTTGTACTTTTTTGGAGGGGGCAAAGTGCCCCCAAATCCCTTGGAGAAAACGGCAAAATAGAAAACATTTTTCCCACTTTAAAAGTTATACACAGTCATAGGGCGTGCCTGGGTGGCTCAGTCGTTGGACATCTGCCTTCGGCTCATCATGATCCCAGGGTCCTGGGATCGAGCCCCACATTGGGCTCCCTGCTCAGTGGGAAGCCTGCTTCTCCCTCTCCTACTCCCCCTGCTTGTGTTCCCTTTCTCACTATCTCTCTCTTTGTCAAATAAATTAAATCTTAACAAAACAAAAAAATATAAAAGTTATACACATAGTAAACTGGAAATATGTAAGAAAGTAAAAACAAAAAAAAAAGATAACCACTCTTAACAGTTTTTGGCATTTCTTCCCTTTTTTCCTCAAAGTATTTTATTTTATTTTATTTTCTTAAGACTATTTATTTATTTGGCAGAGAGCACAACCAGGGGGAACAGTAGGAGAGGGAGAAGCAGGATCCCCGCTGATCAAGTAGCCTGACACAGGGCTCAATCCCAGGACCCTGGGATCATGACTTGAGTTGAAGGGAGATACCTAACGAACTGAACTACCCAGGCACCCCTCTCAATGTATTTTAAACAAAATTATGAACATATAGTATGTGAAGTATCACATCCTGCTCTTTTCATGTAATTCTAAATTATAAGCATGTAAAAGATAAGATAAAATAAAATAAAAGCATGTTTTCTTATACTGGAAACACTTCTTGTTGAAAACCCCAGTAAATATCATGCCAGTTGGACTTTGTTTCTTCCTCCCTCCCTCCTTCCTTCCCTCCCTCCCACCTTTCCTCTCTTTCTGTCTTTCCCTTCCTTTTTCCTCGCTCCCTCCCTTCCTTCCTCCTTCCCTCCATCCATTTCTTTCTTTCTTTCTTTCTTTCTTTCTTTCTTTCTTTCTTTCTTTCTTTCTTTCTTTCTTTCTTTCTTTCTCCAGTAGGACTTACAAAGTTTGGAACCATTGAGGCCTGCAGGAAGGGTTAAAGATGAAGTTGTATGGGGCACCTGGGTGGCTCAGTCATTAGGCATCTGTCTTTGATTCAGCTAGGTCATGATCCCAAGGTCCTGGGATCCAGCCCCATGTAGGGCTCCTTGCTCAGTGGGGGAGCCTGCTTCTCCCTCTCCCACTCCTCCTGCTTATGTTCCCTCTCTAGCTGTCTCTCTTTCTGTCAAGTAAATAAATAAAATCTTAAAAAAAAAAAAAAGACGAAGCTGGAAAATCAGTTCAGGTGAGCCCAAAACCTAAGAGATAAAGCTTTGTGGACCTTATTCCTAAGATGGGGCGTGGGGGGGGGGCTGCTGCAGAACCGAACTGCATGGGTTTGAAGTGTAACCTCAGGGAAGCCTAAGGCGAGAAGGGCGATCTGGGGTCTTGTATCCAGATTGGAGATCACAGGAAATAGGATTTTAGAACTAGGACAGACATTAGCTATCATCTAATATAATAGGCTCATTTACAACTGCAGAAACTAAAGCCAGAGGAGACAAATTGACTTTTGTAGGCTCTGGAGTCAGAAGGCCTGGATTTGTCCCTCTTCTCTGCTACTTAGTAACACCGGACCATAAGTAGATGCCTTTACCCTCTCTGCTTCTCATTTTCCTCTATGAAAGGAAAATCCAGCATTTAACTTACATGCTTCTTGTGAGGATCAAATTAGATAATCTACAAAAAGCACTTAGCACAATACCTAACATATGATTAAAAACTCAATAAATGTTACTTTTTCATAGTACTGTAATTATTAGCATGATTGAACTAGCTAGTGACAGAGCTATGACAAGGTCCCAGATCTTCTGATGGAAGCTCGTGCTCTTCTCATGGTATTGAACTAACTTTCAGGGTCCAGAAAAGGTTGAAAGTTGCCTTGAACTTAGTTGGGGTAGCAACTCAAATCTACTTGGGGCTAAACCTGAAGACTTAAGTCTGGGGTCCACTTTATGTCAAAGCACCTAGCCCAGTGTCTGGAAAACAGTACGCTTTTTTTTTTTTTTAAGATTTTATTTATTTGACAGAAAAAGAAAGAGAGAGCACAAGCAGGGGGAGCTGCAGAGGAAGAGAGAGAAGCAGACTCCCTGATTAGCAGGGAGCCTGCCACTCCATAGGACTCGGGGCTCTGCCCCAGGAGCCTGGCTGGATCCCAGGACCCCAGCTCAATCCCAGGACCAGGGGATCATGACCTGAGCCGAAGGCAGACACTTTACCGACTGAGCCACCCAGGCACCCCTATGACAGTAGGCTCTTAAGAAAGGTTTGTTAACTGAGAAGTCTCTTAAAACAATGACAGGGTTGGGAGGGTGGCGCTGGCTTCTAAGAGAGGCTTCTAAGGCTTCTAAGAGGACTAGAAGTCGTTCACAGAGTCACATAAAGAAGGACTTAGGGAAAAGGGCTACCAAAACTATGTACATTCCATGCATGTCTGCGAAGACCAGAGACAAGTAGAGGTGGTGCTCTCTGAGATTCCTGGAACAATCTCGTTGTCACTTTTATTAACCCTTTCATCTTTCCCCATTTACTAGCAAAAACTCCTATATAAACCTGAGGTGGGGGGGTGGGTGATTTTTCAGAGCTGGGCAGGATAAGAAAAAAGTGGCAAAATATCTATCCTGATTCAAATTAATAAAGCCGATTTGGCAACAGGGTTGGGGGGTGGCACCCAGGTAGAAAAGTGGGTGGTGGCAGTGAAGGAGGCAAGAGAGTCAGACCCCCCCTCTATGATCTTGAGGAAGGAAAAAAAAAAAGAAACAAATCGTGAATGGGAAGCCAGTTGAGACCATGAACTCTGAGGTTGCAACTGGGGAAAAGGCCTGCCCCCCCCACCCCACCCATATCCTGCCATATCTGTTCATAAGTTATTACTATGGTGGTTTTGGGGGGTCCTCCAGTTAGTCCTCTTCTCTGACCAATGCCCTTTCTATTTTCTGAGGCAACCTGGCTAACTCTGTCCCTTGACTAATGTATATTCTAAGACACCCACAGTAATAAGGTGAATAACCTTGACCTCTCCAGATACGTGTTTTCAAGTAGCAGTGTTTTTACTATTCCACAGATCCTTTAACTCACCCTCGTAAGTCATCTCCTATAGATTATGGTCATTTTCATCTTTCCAGGATTTCAAGGTATACTCTCATCCCAACACTAAAGACTCAGTAAGTATTTGTTGATTGATTTCAGAGTTTATAATCTAGCTGGGGACATAATACACCCTCACGAAACCGCAAGCCCAAAATTAAAGAATATAAACTGAGTTCACAGAGGTTCAAGAGACGGAAAGCAGATGAGTGATCTGTGAGGTTGGGCTAGGCAGGGAGAGCTTCCAAGAGCACCTCAGTTTTGAGCTTTGAATTGGAAATTCAAGGAGGTGATGGACACGAGTTGGTGGAGAGGTGGACCTTTTGAAAGAAACGCACAAGGGAGACAATGCAAGATATCATTCAAGCGAGGACAGGTGCCCGCCCCACCCTGTCATTTCCCTGTCTCAGCAGCTCTGCGGGATCAGCACATATCAAACCACACTGCTAGGCACTACACAGAAGAGTTAAATTATAGTCCCTGCCCCTAGGAGTTTGCTGTGGTTTTTTTTTTTTTTAGGATTTTATTTATTTATTTATTTGACAGACAGAGATCACAAGTAGGCAGAGAGGCAGGCAGAGAGAGACGAGAAGCAGGCTCCCCGCTGAGCAGAGAGCCCGATGCAGGACTCGATTCCAGGACCCTGGGATCATGACCTGAGCCGGAGGCAGAGGCTTTAACCCACTGAGCCACCCAGGTGCCCAGGAGTTTGCTGTCTTAACAAGAAAACTGAGACACAGCTGGACAGAAAGTCCCAACGATACATTAAAAAGTTGTTCAAATGTACGAATGTAATGCCCTTCAGTTCCTGGTCTCATTCATTCTACCAGAATTTCTCGAATGGGACCTTGGACTGGGGTCACTGAGATACATAAACCTTGCCTCCATCCTAAAGGAGTTCCGTTGAGTGAAGGAGATATACATGTAAAGAAATCGTTACTGTACCATATGGATTATGCTGTAAAACACACAAAGTACTTGGAAATGCAGAAAAGGTAGAAGTCCACCTAAGGGGAACAAGAAAGGTTGAATAGGGATTTTCCAAAATAAGAGACTTGGGGAGGGGATGATGAGAGGGAGGACATCCCAGGAGGTGGAGGGAACAGTAGAAAAGGACAAGCATTTCTGGGTAATAGTATACAAAACCCTGACTGGTTGGAACTTAGTGTGCCTAGTGAACGATGAAGCAGGGAAGGTGGGAAGTGGCCTGAACCTGAAGAAACGTGTGTACCTTGCTAGAGAGTTTGAACTTTATCACATAGGCAATAGGGAAAAATCAAAGGACGCATCAAGCAGGGAAATCCTCTGGTCACGTTTGAGTGCCATGATCTCAGTTCTCCTGCCTCCTGGCTGTGACTCTGGGAACGGCACTGAATTTCCAAGCATTCGTGTTTTCTTGTACAAAATGGGGTTGAGAGCAGTACCTAGCTTACACGGTTGATTTGAGGTGCACATGAGCTAATGTATGTAAAGCAATCAGCGCTGCGCCGCGCACATAATAAGTGCCCCTATACATTTTAGCTATTATTACCGGGAGTGTTTCTTAGAAGGATAACTTTTGTTGGCAGCAAGCATGGAACATAAACTACAGTGGGGGAAAAGACTGATGGCAGAAGGTCCGATTAAGATGATATTGCAATTTAATCCAGCGACAATTAAGGTCTGGAAGTGGGATCTGCACGGGTAAGTTAAAGAGATGAAAAGGTGAGACGGAAGTCTATCTTGGAACACTGGGCAGATCAGGACAAGTGTTAACCAACTTCAGAGATAAGAGTAGCCAGAGTATAGGGGTGTGGGTGCAAGAGCAGTAAAGCGTTCCGTTTGGGACCTGTTGAATGAGAAGTGAAGCCGCCCAAGATGGGAACCTGCAGAATATCAGTATTTCAGGGGAGGCCAGAAGAGCCAGTGGAGAAAAAGGATCGGTCAACGATCACACTGTCACCGTGAATTGCATACGGGGGTGTGTGGGGAGGAGGGTAGAGGAGACACTATCGCCAGCATTTGTTTAAGTTGCACTAGTCCTTCACCCAACTACCGAACAAGCATACAGCCCATTTTCTGGTCCGTTCTCTGCTTCTTGCCTCTGGGCCTTCTGATTCTTGTAGAGAACGCATTTTTTTCTCCTCCTGCCCTCTGTTCACGGAAAGAGGGAAAGGTCTAGCGCCTCGCAACACGGTCACTTAGGCCACCCGGAGTCACACGGGAGGAGGTGGGAAGGGGGGGGGGAGGAGGAAAATGACTTTTAAAGAAAAGAAAAAGTCCGCGACGACCTCTAATAATTAAGGTTCCACCTCCCTATATCCTGCCACGCCGCTCTCCAGCCGCCCTTATCAGGCTCCTGGCCGCGAAGTAAGACGGGAAATGTAGTCCCCTAAGGCTGACCAGGGTGGCACGACTGAAGAACTCGGTTTCCCAATCGGCTCTCGAGGCGCGTGCGCAGATGGCTGCCCGGGCGAGTGGTAAACAGAGACGTCAGGCGGGGGCTGCTGCTCCGAGCAAAACAAAAAGGGAACCGGGGGGGGGGGGGGGGGCTGATTGGGGAATTGGTGCGGGAGAGAGGCTGGGGCCGCGGGGCCGCGGGCCCTATTAAGAGGGGAGGGCAGGGAAGAGGCGGGGGGAGGGGCAGCTAGGGGAGGGGCGAGTGACGCGGGGGAGCGGGGCGTTGGGGAGGGCAGTGATCCGGGTGGAGGAAATTTGGGAGGAGTGTCCGGGGGGCAGCAACTTAAAAGGGGGAGGGAACTGCGGCTTAGGAGACGTTCGGTGATGGGAGCGCAATGTATGAGGGGATACGGTGCCTCAGGTTTAAAAGAGCAGGAAGCTGAGAGGTTGGAGAAAAAGTGTCTTCGCTAGGCGGAGGTTACAGGTGGTGCCTCGGAAAGAGCTCCGAGGCTGTCCGCTTGTAGTCGAGAAGACGATCGGAGAACTGTGTGGAAGGGACAGCTTGGGGGCTAGCGTCCTGGGGCGAGGGGGGGAAGTTCGCGACTTTCTGAGGACTGGCAGGAATGTGCCTCCTGGCCCTCGGTGCTTCCCCCCTGGGGGGGAGGCATCGCGAGGGACGGTGGCAGACTCCTCTGAACGCTGAGCGGCGGAGGTCCAACTCCACGTATGGATCCAAGGAATGAGAATTCAGCCACAGAGGCTGCCGCGATTATAGACCTCGATCCCGACTTCGAACCCCAGAGCCGTCCTCGCTCCTGCACCTGGCCCCTTCCCCGACCGGAGATCCCTACTGAGACAGCTGAGCCGCCTGAGCCGCCCGAGGTGGAGCCAGGTCTGGGAGACAAGGTACTCACGGAGGGGCACTCAGAGCCGACCCTGTTGCCCTCCCAGCTCCCAGAGCCGGCAGGGGGCCCCCAGCCCGGGATCCTGGGGGCTGTAACAGGTCCTCGGAAGGGAGGCTCCCGCCGGAATGCCTGGGGAAATCAGTCATATGCAGAACTCATCAGCCAGGCCATTGAAAGCGCCCCCGAGAAGCGACTGACACTCGCCCAGATCTATGAGTGGATGGTCCGCACTGTGCCCTACTTCAAGGACAAGGGTGACAGCAACAGCTCCGCAGGATGGAAGGTAACTATGACCCCCTTACCTCGGTCCCAATACCTAATCTGCCCCTGGGCCCCCTAGCCTCCTTACTGCCATTCTGGGGCCCCTTTTATGACCCCACCCCAGGGAGCCACCTTCAAATCCTCAATTACACAAACATTTACTTAGGACATAGTATATGCCGCTGCTCAGGGCTTGATGCTGGAGGATCGCAGATGAATAAGACACTGTCCTGGCCTTGGAGAAAATTGAATTCTCTGCTCGCTGCTCAACACTTCCAGCACTTTGGCTTGAGCTGCCCCAGACACTTATTCCCACAGAGAAGTCTTTATCCTATGTACAGCAGGAACTGTGTGGATTCCCCACATGAACCTAGCCTTCCCTCCTCCCCCACCTCCCACCCCAACACCTTTTCTCCCATTCCTGTGGGATTACCTGGATTCCCCGATTGCCTCTCAATACCTCAGGGTAGAGATACTGTTGTAGAGTGCCTCTACCCAAGAAGAGGGGGTTGAGTGGCCTAGGTGAAAAAGGTGATACTCATGAGGTAAAGTGGCTGCTCTTACAGACCAGGAGGGAATAAAAAAGGGCCATGAGCGGCTACCTGCCTTGGTTTACCCCATAGTGCTAGGAAACTCTCCCTAGTAAGGGGCTATCTAAGTCTGGGGTGGCGGGGGCGGGAGGGAGATTTTTCATTTACCGTTGAGGAATAATAGTTATGAAAAAAAAAGATAGGGTCCTGACCTGAGAGCACAAGGTTGGGCGTTCGCTTGACCTTCCACAAAGAAACTGTGAGGAAAGATCTTGCTAGATGCTCTGAAAACTTGTCCGGAGGAATATGGGACTCTTAATCATGAAATGGGGAGCTTTGGCCCCTTGGCATCTTGCACCCCCATATGTGGTGAGATCAGCGTACAAGGAAGTAGAGAAGGTTGAATGAGCAGAGGGTCTTCCCCTAGGTATAGGAGATCGAGGGATCAGATCTGCACTATCCCTAGGAAATGGGCTGGACACAAAACAGGACAGCTGAGACCCTTGGCACTATTTCTGGGTAGACTGCCACGCCACAGTCTCAGCTCCTAAAGAGCTCCCCTCCTTGGACCCAGCCTACACAGCTGTTTTTTCTTTTCCCTTAGGTTCATTTTCCCGGGTAGAAGAAATAATCATGAGTTGTTAGTTATGCTGTGGGAGTGTAGTCCTTCCTTATAACGTTCACTGATTGGCGGATTTTTAGTTTACAAAGTAGTTTTTACGGTTTTTTTTGTTTGTTTTATTAATCTTCACAGCAGTTCTGAGATTCCACATTTTACATATGGGGAAACTAAGGTATAGAAAGGTCAGGAAACTTGCCCGATATCAGTAGAGCAAGGACCTGAACTCAGGTCTAACTAGAAATCATAGCGTCTTTCTGCTAGTCCGTGAGGCCCAAATTCTCTTCATTGGAATAATGGCAAAGCCAAATCAGGCTGAGGTTGGGGCCTCCCAGCCTCTGACCCCCCCCCCACCACCTCCCCACCCCAAGGGGTAAGCCTCAGGGCCTGAACTGGCTCCTCTGGTGATGTGCCAAGATTACTCCAAGCCCACCAGGGGGTGGCCCTCACTTAGAACAAGAAAGCTTTGTTTAGGTGGCTTGGGGGAACAATTAGGAGTCACCCCCCTCAACCCCACTTCCAACAGGTAAGAATTCTAGGCTTCTAGGGAGCTGACCTCTCCAGGTAGGAGGATGTACTGTGGACTAGTTCTGAGGTCTAAAGAAGAGGGGTTAAACAAATGGGTCTCATGGGTACCGAGTGTAGAGAGAGGAATGGATCTTCTCAATAGAGCCACAGCTGAAGGACGAAAAGGGGGGAGGTCCCAGTGCCAGAAGTCACGGGGGGTGCTCGGTTACTGAGGCTGGACGGTTAATGTCTAGATGGACAAGTGTCTGTTCCTTCAAGGAACGAGGAGTACCAGTGCAGCCGAGGTAGTAGCCGTTCCTGAAGTGTCCCAGAGAGACAAGGAGTTCTTTGGCTACAGAACTCTGGAACATGAAGCTACTTCAGCATCTCTCCCCAGGCAGAGGGTCTCCTTATCTGGAGCACCAGTCAGAGCCTCAGCCTCTAGTAGCTCCAAGCCCTTCTGGGCTCCTCCCAAGTTTCTAAACACCAAAGAGCTCCATGTGGGAGGTCAAATGCCCCTAAGGTTGGAGATCTTAAGCAAAAATTCCTGAGGAGAAGTAGGGGAAAGGAGGTGGGACAGAGAAGGAAGGTTGGGGGGGGGGCACAAAAGGATGGTGTAACTAGCCTGGGGCAACCAGTAGAAAGAAGCTGCTCTGGGGGCTCAAGAAGCTGCCAATCTCGGCTCCCTGGGCCCCTGGGAAAAAAAAAAAACTTTATCTCTAGCAGAATATCAGCAGTGAGGGAGGAAGGGAGAACAGAGGGGAGGAAAGGAGGGAGGGAGAAGGTGCTTCCAATACCCAAGGTGCTCCAAAGCTGATAGAGCCTTAAGGGGAGGCTCACTATTGTCACCCAAGGGCCACCCTCCAATAAGGCAACAAGGTGCTGATTATGTGCTGGGAACCTGGCACTCCGAGCACACGCTGTTGAGGGCTGCCGGACTGGACAACATGATCTGTGCCGCTGGCGCATATACTCCATGAGACTAATTATGTGAAATTGAAAATAATACAATATAGGTTGGGTAAGGTTGTGGGGAACAGATTAAAAATACCATGTGAGAGATTTGGCTGCAGAAGCCAAGCAACCACTTAACAGAAGAGAGGGGACTTATATTTGGCCTGAAGGAACGAGCAGAATTTACAGAAGGGAGATCCTTCCTGGGACGAGGAGGGAGGGAGAAGGGAACGTGCCTTGCCTGGCCTGAATGTAGTTGAGCCCATCTGCCCAAGGACTGGGAGGAATGAGAAAAAAAAAGGGGGGGGGGAGGATCTTCAAATCCTATGGAGAGCTGGGGCTCAAATGCCCCATGGGAAGTAGAGCGACCGCTCCCCTGGGGTTCCAGCCCGTCAGCCTATTCAGAGAACTGGCTCAAGATGGCTGGAGACAGGGTGGGTCAGTCTTGGGCTGGTGTTAGGCCACTGTCCCGGAACTCCAAATGAGCCTACACTCAAGGAAAGAGGTTGTAGCCGTGGAGTTCTTTCCCATCTAATCCCAGTTCTTGCGGAATCAGGAGCATGTCTCCCCAGTAAATGCCCACCAGTGCCAGACAGCTCCCCCAGAGACCTGGGAGGAATGCAGTGCTGTGAGCTTTTCCAGAGCGGGCCCAGTGCCCTCAGCAGTAGGTTGTTAACTCAGCTTGTCTCCTGGGCCCTTGTGCAGCGAAGTCCGGAGCAGCAAAGGCCGAACATCTTGTCTTTGGGTGGGAACTGTGTATGGTCTCCCAGCCCCCCCTCATTCCCCCACCCCCATCCCTACCTTTGCTTGCTTCCACCCCCCCCCTTGCCGCGGGGTTGATAGCTCTGGGTTTCCAGGAATGCCCCTGCTCTGTCCCAGCGTGCTTTGAGGCGGAGCCGCTGGCCACTGGCCTCCCTGCACGTACCTCATGCCCCCTTTCCCACTGCCTCTGCCCCCTCCAGAACTCCATCCGCCACAACCTGTCCCTGCACAGCAAGTTCATCAAGGTTCACAATGAGGCTACTGGCAAGAGCTCCTGGTGGATGCTGAATCCTGAAGGAGGCAAGAGCGGCAAGGCTCCCCGCCGCCGGGCAGCCTCCATGGATAGCAGCAGCAAGCTGCTTCGGGGCCGCAGCAAGGCCCCCAAGAAGAAACCTGCCGTGCTGCCAGCTCCACCTGAAGGTGCCACTCCAACAAGCCCGGTCGGCCACTTCGCCAAGTGGTCAGGGAGCCCTTGCTCGCGAAACCGTGAAGAAGCCGACGTGTGGACCACCTTCCGTCCACGAAGCAGTTCCAACGCCAGCACCGTCAGCACTCGGCACTCCCCCATGAGGCCAGAGTCCGAGGTGCTTGCGGAGGGGGAGATGCCAGCCTCAGTTAGCAGCTATGCCGGAGGTGTCCCTCCCACCCTAAATGAAGATCTCGAGCTGTTAGATGGGCTCAATCTCACATCGTCCCATTCCCTGCTCTCTCGGAGTAGTCTCTCTGGCTTCTCTTTGCAGCATCCTGGGGGGACGGGGCCCTTGCACACCTACAGCACCTCCCTCTTCAGCCCAGCAGAGGGGCCCCTGGCAGCTGGAGAAGGGTGCTTCGCAAGCTCCCAGTCTCTGGAGGCCCTGCTCACCTCCGATACACCACCACCCCCCTCTGATGTGCTCATGACCCAGGTAGACCCCATTCTGTCCCAGGCTCCGACACTTCTGCTTCTGGGGGGGGCTGCCTTCCTCCAGCAAGCTAGCCACGGGAGTCGGCCTCTGTCCCAAGCCACTAGAGGCCCCGGGCCCCAGTGGTCTGGTTCCCACCCTGTCTATGATAGCACCACCTTCAGTCATGGCAGGGGCTCCCATCCCCAAACCGCTGGGGGCTCCTGTGCTCACACCCAGTACTGAAGCTGCAGGCCAAGATCGAATGCCTCAGGATCTAGATCTTGACATGTATATGGAGAACCTGGAGTGCGACATGGATAACATCATCAGCGACCTCATGGATGGGGGCGAGGGACTGGACTTCAACTTCGAGCCAGGTAGGACACCTCTTCGTCCACAGTAGCATCTCATGGGCTACAGCCACTCCTAGGTGCCCAGCTTGTGCCATGATCTAAGCCAGAGGGGGCCTTAGGACAGGTTGGTGGGGGTGGGGTGGCGGGAGCCCCTGGGGAATGGGAGGGAGGGTGTCCTATGAGAGGGGGCACCCCTCAGCAGTGCCCACCCCTAGCAGCAGCGCAGGAGAGATGGGGGAAGGGCTGTCTCTTTGTTTTTTTTTTTTGGGGGGGGGGTGGACCTTAATGGTGGAGAGTTGTCATGCCCCAGATGACCCTCTTACCTTGTCTCCCATCTCTCCTTCCCACAGATCCCTGAGCCATGGCTGGAAGCTTTGTCCTCCCCTGCTTCGGTGGTGGGGCCAGGCGTGCCTCTTTAGCCACTCTTTACCCTTGACCCCTCCCTGGGAATTCGGGACCCTGCTTTAGAGCTAGGGTGGGGTCTGCTCCCTTGGGTGTTGAGGAAATTACAAAGATAAACCTGCCCCATATGGGAACTATGGAGGGAGGGAGGGAAGGGGGTGGGGGAAAGGGAAAGGGTTTCTTCTCACTGTGCCAATTAGGGGGTGAGGCCCCCTCTTGGGAGCCATCCTTGGCTCCCTCCATTCCCACCCCGCTAGGTTTTACATCAGGGGTGGGCAATGCTGTTGGAAATGTGAAGTCACCAGTGGCCTTACCCCTGCCTTTGGGAGCAGGATCTTTTGTAGTCTTATCTGAGCTGGTCCAGGCTGGCTTAAGCCTGGGATTTTTATTCAGTGGCCCCCTAGGCCAGTGGGGTGGGGTGGGTAGGGTGGGTTAGTAGGGACCTGGAAGGGCCAAGGTTTGAGCACCGGAGGGGCTCACTGGGCCAAATCACCCTTGGAAGGCTGCAGATAACAGAAAGGCTTTTTGTAAACTTTTAAAGACATATAAACACAAATATAGAGGTTTTTAACAGTGGCAAGGTGCTAGTGATGGGAAGAATGCTTTTTTTTTCTTTCTGAAGGCTTTGTCATAGTGACACGATGCAAACACTACAGACATTACTTGGGGAAACACAGGAAGTGGCGGGGGGAGAGCTCCAGGCTGCCACAGAGCAGAGGGGCAGGGGTGCAGCAGTGGACAGCAGTACCCATCGAGGGGAAAGTTCTGGGAGATGCTCAGAACAAGGTCTGCGTGTACCTGGCTTAGAGATTCCCTGTGGAAAAGGCTAAGCCAGGCCCCCTTGTTCAACTTGTGTCTGGGAGTGTGTGGTGTTGGGGGCGCAGTCATACTCCAGCATGACCCACTGCTGATTAGCCCTATGGTGGGAGAGTGCATGGAAGGCCTGGAATTAGTTTGTGGCCTGGAAAGGGGTGGGAGGGGTGGGGGAGAAGAGGAGGGAAGGATTTAGGGTGGTAAAGTTAGGCACAGAGACCTCCCTGTTCCAGGCCCCTGACAGCTGTCCCTGCCCTTCTTCCCCTTGCCTGACTACAGGGGTTATGTGGAAGTGTGTGCGGTGGCAGGCAGGGGTGGGGGGGTGGAACAGGGAATGGGGAGCTGGGGAGCTTGGCTGAGGGTCTGGGAAATGAGCAGGGATGGAGGGGAATGTGGATCAGGTTTACTAGCACCTGCCAGGGTGGCCATCTGGGCCTCCTTCTCCACCCCAGCCCCCAAAGCAGCCCCTCCCCCAGTCCCCTTTGCATTGTCCCCTCCCCCACCCCTGCTGTGGGTTCCCATCATTTCCTGTGTCAGCGCCTGGCCTACCCAGATTGTATCATGTGCTAGATTGGAGTGGGGAAGTGTGTCAAATCAATAAATGAATAAATTCAATAAATGCCTATAACCAGCTCTGGTTTCTGCTGCCTTGGTGCTCCCCTCGGATAAGGGGGAGGGTGGG
>NW_022631953.1:0-21391 GCF_010015895.1 Lontra canadensis
GAAGAACTAATTCCTATTCTCCTGAAACTGTTCCAAAAAATAGAAATGGAAGGAAAACTTCCAAACTCATTTTATGAGGCCAGCATCACCTTGATCCCAAAACCAGACAAGGATCCCATCAAAAAAGAGAACTACAGACCAATATCCTTGATGAACACAGATGCAAAAATTCTCACCAAAATACTAGCCAATAGGATTCAACAGTACATTAAAAGGATTATTCACCACGACCAAGTGGGATTTATTCCAGGGCTGCAAGGTTGGTTCAATATCCGCAAATCAATCCATGTGATACAACACATTAATAAAAGAAAGAACAAGAACCATATGATACTCTCCATAGATGCTGAAAAAGCATTTGACAAAGTACAGCATCCCTTCCTGATCAAAACTCTTCAAAGTGTAGGGATAGAGGGCACATACCTCAATATTATCAAAGCCATCTATGAAAAACCCACTGCAAATATCATTCTCAATGAAGAAAAACTGAAAGCTTTTCCTCTAAGGTCAGGAACACGGCAGGGATGTCCGTTATCACCACTGCTATTCAACATAGTACTAGAAGTCCTAGCCTCAGCAATCAGACAACAAAAAGAAATTAAAGGCATCCAAATCGGCAAAGAAGAAGTCAAACTATCACTCTTCGCAGATGATATGATACTATATGTGGAAAACCCAAAAGACACCACTCCAAAGCTGCTAGAACTGGTACAGGAATTCAGTAAAGTGTCAGGATATAAAATCAATGCACAGAAATCAGTTGCATTTCTCTACACCAACAACAAGACAGAAGAAAGAGAAATTAAGGAGTCCATCCCATTTACAATTGCACCCAAAACTATAAGATACCTAGGAATAAACCTAACCAAAGAGACTAAGAATCTATACACAGAAAACTATAAAGTACTCATGAAAGAAATTGAGGAAGACACAAAGAAATGGAAAAATGTTCCATGCTCCTGGATTGGAAGAATAAATATTGTAAAAATGTCTATGCTACCTAAAGCAATCTACACATTTAATGCAATTCCTATCAAAGTACCATCCATTTTTTTCAAAGAAATGGAACAAATAATCCTAAAATTTATATGGAACCAGAAAAGACCACGAATAGCCAAAGAAATATTGAAAAAGAAAGCCAAAGTTGGTGGCATCACAATTCCGGACTTCAAGCTCTATTACAAAGCTGTCACCATCAAGACAATATGGTACTGGAACAAAAACAGACACATAGATCAATGGAACAGAATAGAGAGCCCAGAAATAGACCCTCAACTCTATGGTCAACTAATCTTCGACAAAGCAGGAAAGAATGTCCAATGGAAAAAAGACAGCCTCTTCAATAAATGGTGTTGGGAAAATTGGACAGCCACATGCAGAAAAATGAAACTGGATCATTTCCTTACACCACACACGAAAATAGACTCAAAATGGATGAAGGACCTCAATGTGAGAAAGGAATCCATCAAAATCCTTGAGGAGAACACAGGCAGCAACCTCTTCGACCTCAGCCGCAGCAACATCTTCCTAGGAACATCACCAAAGGCAAGGGAAGCAAGGGCAAAAATGAACTATTGGGATTTTATCAAGATCAAAAGCTTTTGCACAGCAAAGGAAACACTTAACAAAACCAAAAACAAACTGACAGAATGGGAGAAGATATTTGCAAACGACATATCAGATAAAGGGCTAGTGTCCAAAATATATAAAGAACTTACCCAAAGAACAAATAATCCAATCAAGAAATGGCAGAAGACATGAACAAACATTTCTGCAAAGAAGACATCCAGATGGCCAACAGACACATGAAAAAGTGCTCCATATCACTCGGCATCAGGGAAATACAAATCAAAACCACAATGAGATACCACCTCACACCAGTCAGAATGGCTAAAATTAACAAGTCACGAAATGACAGATGCTGGCGAGGATGCGGAGAAAGGGGAACCCTCCTACACTGTTGGTGGGAATGCAAGCTGGTGCAACCACTCTGGAAAACAGCATGGAGGTTCCTCAAAATGTTGAAAATAGAGCTACCCTATGACCCAGCAATTGCACTGCTGGGTATTTACCCTAAAGATACAAACGTAGTGATCCGAAGGGGCACGTGCACCCGAATGTTTATAGCAGCAATGTCTACAATAGCCAAACTATGGAAAGAACCTAGATGTCCATCAACAGACGAATGGATAAAGAAGATGTGGTATATATACACAATGGAATACTATGCAGCTATCAAAAGAAATGAAATCTTGCCATTTGCGACGACATGGATGGAACTAGAGGGTATCATGCTTAGCGAAATAAGTCAATCGGAGAAAGACAACTATCATATGATCTCTCCCTGATACGAGGGAGAGGAGATGCAACATGGGGGGTTAAGGGGGTAGGAGAAGAGTAAATGAAGCAAGATGGGATTGGGAGGGAGATAAACCATAAGTGACTTTTAATCTCACAAAACAAACTGAGGGTTGCTGGGCGGAGGGGGGTTGGGAGGGGGGGTGGTGTTATGGACATTGGGGAGGGTATGTGCTATGGTGATTGCTGTAAAGTGTGTAAACCTGGCAATTCACAGACCTGTACCCCTGGGGGAAAAAATATATGTTTATAAAAAAATAAAAAATTAAAAAAAATTTTTTCACCAAAAAAAAAATAAATAAAATAAAGTCCAGGACGCGGTCGTTTTTGTTAAAATGTCAATACTACCAAAAGTCATCTACAGATTTAATGAAATCTCTATTAGGTTTCCAAAGGCATTTTTTATAGAAGTAGAAAAAAAATTATAAAATTTGCTTGGAACCACAAAATAACCCAAACAAGCTAAAACAATCCTGAGAAACTAGAACAAACCCAGAGGCACCACACTTCATTTCAAGCTAAACTATAAAGCTACAGTAATCAAAACAGTACCCTCTTGGCATAAAACATACACACACACACACACACACACACACACACAGACCAGTAGAAGAGAACAGAGAGCCCAGAAATTAGCCCAGGCATATAGAGTTAACTAGTATTTGCCAAGGAAGCCAAGAATACTTCATGAAGAAAGGACAGTCTCTTCAATAAATGGTGCTGGAAAAAATTGGATATCCACATATAAAAGAATGATACTAGACTCCTATCTTACACCATTCAAAAAAAAAAAAAAGACTCAAATTGGATTAAATTAAATAACTTAAATGGTAAGACCTAAAATCATGAAACTCCTAAAAGAAAACATAAGGGAAAAAAGCTACTTGACATGGCTGTTGGCACCGATTTTTTTTTCCATTAAACTACAAGCAACAGAAGCAAAAATAAAGGAGTAGGGGGTGCATGGGTGGCTTAGTTGGTTAAAGGTCTGCCTTTAGCTCAGGTCGTGATCACAGCGTTCATGGATTGAGCCCTGCATTGGGAATCCCTGCTCACCAGGGAGTCTGTTTCTCCCTCTGCCTCTCTCCCTGGCTCGTGTTCTCTCCCTCTCTGTCAAATAAATAAATAAAATTTTTTAAAAAATAAAATAAACAAGTGGGGCCACATCACACTAAAAAGCTTCTGCACAACAAAAGAAATGGCCAATAAAAATGAAAAGACAACCTATAGAATGCAGAAAAAAAAATACTCGGAAGCCATTTATCTGATAAGGAGTTAGTATCCAAAGTATACAGAAAACTCCTATAATTCAATGACAAAAAAAAAAAAAGGACAAAAAACTCAATGCAATTTTTAAATGGGCAAAGGGCCTAAATAGACATCCTTCCAAAGAGGGTATATGAATAGCTAACAGGTATATGAAAAGATGCTCAAGATCACCGTTCACACAAATGCAAGCCAAACCACAATAAGACACCATCTCACACCTGTCAGTACGGCCATCATCAAAAAAACAAGAGATAACAAATCCTGGTGTGGATGTGGAGGAAAGAGAACCCTTGTGCACCACTGGTTGGATTTTAAATTTGTACAGCCACTATGGAAAACCATATTGAGAGTACTCAAAAAATTAAAGAAAACTACCATATGATCCAACAATCCCACTTAGAAGAATATATTCAAAGGAAATGAAAGCACTCTATCAGAGATAACTGTACCTCCATGTTCACGGCAGCATTATTTACAATAGCCAAGGCATGTAAGCAAACTAAGGGCTCATCAACGGATGAATGGATCACAAAGTTGTGGTATATATTAATACATACACACAATGGACTATTATTTCACCATTTCAAAAAAAGGAAATTCTGCCTGCGTGACAACATAGATGGATCCTAAGGGTATTATACTTAATGAAATAAGCCATACAGAGAAGCCAAAAACTACATGATCTCATTTATACATGGAATCTGAATTAAAAATATAACAAAACAAAATCCATAGAGATGAGACTTTTGGTTACCAGAGGCAGAGGGTATAGGGAGGGAAAAGTGAGAGAAGGTGGTCAAAATTTACAGAGTTACAGTTATAAGTACTTGGGATGTAATATACAACGTGATGGCTATATTAATGCTGTTTGTAGTATATCTGAAAGTTAAGAGAGTGGATCCTAAGAGTTCTCATCATCAGTTTTTTTTTTCTTTTTCTTTAATTCATATCTGGATAAGAAAGAGGTTAATTAAACTTACTGTGATAATCATTTCATGATATATGTAAGTCAAATCAGTATTCAGTATTCCTGTATTCCTTAAACTTCTGCTATATGTCAATTATATCTCATTAAAACTGGGGAGGAGGGAACCACAGTGAGATATCACCTTATACCTGTTAGAATAACTCTCTCCAAAAAAGACAATAGATAACAAGTGCCAGCAAGGACATGGAGAAATGGGAACCATTGTGCATTATCAGTGGGAATATAAATTGATGCAGCTACTATGACAACTATTTGATGGTTGCTCAAAAAATTAAAAAGAGGTTCTGGGTTGAGATGGTGAGGTAGGAAGACTGTAAATGCACTAGTTCCACAGACACACCATATCTACAACTATTCATAGAGTAATTCCTTCTGAAGAACTGAAGGCTGACTGAACAGCTTCTATACACCAATAGACTACATAGAGAGCAGTAAGAGTCAGAGACAGGGGCGCCTGGGTGGCTCAGTGGTTAAAGCCTCTGCCTTCGGCTCAGGTTGTGATCTCAGGGTCCTGGGATCGAGTCCCGCATCGGGCTCTCTGCTCAGCAGGGAGCCTGCCTCCTCCTCCTCTCTCTCTCTGCCTGCCTCTCTGCCTACTTGTGATCTGTCAAATAAATAAAAATATATATATATTTTAAAAAAAGAGAGAGAGAGTCAGAGACACAGTAATGAAGGGAACCTCTGCCCCAGGGCTGGATACTGAGGAACCATAAACAGATTATCTGCCATGGGGCACAGAAGAAAAGCTACAGTTTAAAAGAGCAAATATAGGGGCACCTGGGTGGCTCAGGGGGTTAAGCCACTGCCTTTGGCTCAGGTCATGATCTCAGGGTCCTGGGATCAAGCCCCATGTCGGGCTCTCTGCTTGGCAGAGAGCCTGCTTCCCCCTCTGTCTCTACCTGCCTCTCTGCCTACTTGTGATCTCTCTCTGTCAAATAAATAAATAAAATATTTAAAAGAGAAAATATAGGGCACCTGGGTGGCTAAGTCAGTTAGGCGTCCAACTCTTGATTTTGGCTCAGGTCATGATCTCAGTGTTGTGAGATAAAGCTCTGGGCTGGGCCCTGCACTCAGCAGGGAATCTGCTTGAGATTCTCTCTCCCCCTCTGCCCGTCCTTTCTCTCATGCACTCATGCACTCTCTCTCTCTCTAATGAATTATATATTGTATCTATATATATGGACAATTAGACTATAAAAGATCCAGCCTAAGAACCCAGTCAAATGGAGGGGAGCTGTTTGTGCTCTCTCCAGATGTGAGGAGCTGGTGAGTGCCATAATTTAAGTCTTCCCTCCACCTTGATAAAATTCACAGAAGTAGGGTCTGAGTGCCCTAGAGGGCCGACCACCTCAGTGAGCCCCAGACCCATAGCCCACACCAAATCCAGACATCCTACCAGGGTGGCCCCAGTATAGTGCACACCAGGACACCCTTGGTCAGCACTAACTACAACTCCAGCCATCTTGCCAACATGATACAGGTGTAAAGCAGCTTGCAACACTCCAAGCCCATACACTTCAGCTTCAGATGACTTGTCAGGGCACCCCCAGTAGAGAATGCCCAAGACCTCATGGCTCCCATCTTGGCTCCAGTTGCCCCACCAAGGTGCCCTCTGCATGGAATCCCCTGGTACCTCCTAGCCTGCAGCCACTCCAGCTTCAGCTGTCCAGCCAGGGTGTCCTCTGTATGGAGAGTCCCAGGACCTCCTCAGTCTATCCCCACTTCAGCTTCAGCAGCCTGCTAGGCCACCCTCTGCATAGAGAGCCCGAGGATTCCCTGGCTTGCAGCTACTTCAGCTTCAGCTGTCCTGCCAGGGTGCTCTCCATGCAGAGAGCTCTGAGACCACCCTGGCCCACACCCACTTCCCCTCCAGCCATCCCACCAGGGCACCCCCAGCACACAATGCCCCAAGGCCCCCAGTCCACATCACCCACAGCTCCAATTCCCCAATCAAAGCAACCAGATACACATAGTTTACACAGGGGATGATTATAGACAAGACTATTCCTTCCAGTTTAGGAGAAGTCGTTGTTCTGCTTAATTCATAGGAACAAACACAAAATCAAGCAAAATGAGACAAAGGAATATAGTCCAAATGAAGGAATAAGAAAAGAACCTCACAAAAATAACTAAGTGAAACAGATAAGCAATATGTCTGATGAAGAACTCAACGTAATGGTCATAAAGATGCTTACCAGACTGTAGAGAACAGTGGATGAATCCCATGAAAATTTTAATAATGAGATAGAATATATAAAAAGGAACAAAAGGAACAAAATGAAGTTGAAGAATATAATAATTGAAATGAAAAATACACTAGAAGGAATCATAGTAGAGTAGAAGCCACAGAACAGATTAGCAATTTATAAGATAGGAGAATGGAAAGCACCCAGTCTGAACAACAAAAATAAAAGACCTTTAAAAATTAGGAGGGACACCTGGGTGGTTCAGTGGGTTAAGCTTCTGCCTTCAGCTCAGGTCATGATCTCAGGGTCCTGGAGTCAAGCCCCACATCTGGCTTTCTGCTCAGCAGGGTGCCTACCCCCCCCCCGCTCTCTTTGCCTGCCTCTCTGCCTCCTTGTGATCTCTCTCTCTCTCTCTCTCTCTCTGTCAAATAAATAAAATCTTTTTTAAAAATTAGGAATAAGGGTAAGTTAAGGGATCTTTTGAACAACATCAAGCAGACATTCACATTATAGGGGGTCCCAAAAGGAGAAGAGAGAAAGAAGGGGGCAGAAAACTTATATGAAGAAATAATACCTGAAAACATTCCTAACCTGGGAAAGGAATCAGACATCTAGGTTCAAAACACCGAGTTCCAAACAAGATAAACCCAAGGAGGTCCACACCGTAACACACAATAAGTAAAATATCAAAAACTTAAAGATAGAGAATTTTTTTTTAAGATTTTATTTTTTTATTTGACAGAAAGAGAGATCACAAGTAGGCAGAGAGGCAGGAAGAGATGGGGGGGGGGAAGCAGACTCCCTCCCGAACAGAGAGCCCGATGCGGGGCAAGTTCCCAGGACCCTGAGATCATGACCTGAGCCGAAGGCAGAGGCTTAACCCACTGAGCCACCCAAAGATAGAGAATTTTGAAAGCAACAGGAGAGAAGCAATTAGTTACATACAAGGGAAACCCATAAAGCTCTCAGCTACTTTCAGCAGAAAATTTGTAAGCCAGAGGACAGTGGTATGCTACACTCAAAGTGCTGAAAGGAAAACGCCTACAACCAAGAACACTTTACCCAGCAAGAGCATCATTCAGAATTGAAGATAAAGAATCTCCCAGACAAACAGAAGTTAAAGGAGTTCATCACCACTAAACAGGCCTTGTGAGAAATCTTAAAAGTACTCCTTTAAGTGCAAAAGAAACAGCCATACTTAGAAGAAAATTATGAAAAGAAAAAATTACATGAGTAAAAGCAAATAGATAAAAAAACAAAAAGGTAGTAGAGAAATCACTTATTAAGCTAGTGTGAAAGTTAAAGACTAAAGTAGTAAAATCAATTATATATAAAAAATGAATTAAGCAACCCACAAAATAAAAGATGTAAAATATGATGGCATACACACAAAATGTAGAGTAGGGAGTAAAATGAAGTAGTTTCAAAATGTATTAGAACCTAAGTGACCATCAACTTATTTTAGACTGCTATATACTTAGGATGTTATATATGAATCTCATAGTCATACACATACTACACAAAAAAATGTATAGCAGATACACAAAAATAAAGAGAAAGGCAAGCATAACACTACAGAAATGCAAGATAAGGAAAGAGACCAAGAAGAAAAAACAAAAACAGAGAACCATATAAACAATTAGCAAATTAGCAATAAGTACATACCTTCAATAATCACTTCATATGTAAATGTTCTAAAGGCTCCAATTAAAAAACACAAGGTGGCAGAATGGATTAAAAAAAGACAAGACCCATATATATATTGTCTATATATTGCCTACAACAGACCCACTTCAGACTTAAAGACATACATAGACTGAAAGTGAGAGGATGGAAAAAGATATTCCATGCATATGGAAGTGGGAAAAAAAAGCCAATACTTATATCAGACAAAAAAAGGATTTAAAACAAAAACTATAATAAGAGACAAAGTAGGACATTACATAATGATAAAGGAATCAATCCAACAAGAGGATATAACAATTGTAAATATCTATGCACCCAAAGTGGAAACACTTAAATAAATAATGCAAATATTAACAGACATAAATGGAGAAATTGATAGTAGCAGATTAATAGTAAGGGACTTTAACACCCCACTTATATCAATGAATAGATCATCCAGGCAGAAAATCCATAACAAAACAATGTGTTTGAATGACATGTTAGACCAGATGCACTTAACAGATACACACAGAACATTCCATCCCAAAACAACAAAATATACACTCTTCTCAAGGGCACATGGAACATTCTCCAGGGTCTATCACATGTTAGGCCACAAAAGAAGTCTCAATAAATTTAAGAAGACTGAAATTACATAAAGCACCTTTTTCAACCACATCAGTATGAAACTAGAAATCAATTACAAGAAATAAAACTGGAAAACACACAAACACGTGGAGGCCAAACAGCACACAATTAAACAACCAGTAGGGTCAACAAAGAAATCAAAGGGAATTTTTTCAAAAATACAAGGAGACAAATGAAAATGAAAACCCAATGGTACAAAATATTTGGGACACAGCAAAACCCATTCTAAGACGGAAGCTTATAGCAATATAGGCTTATCTCAAGAAACAAAGAACCCAATCTAAGTTTATACCTAAATGAACTAGAAAAAGAACAAAACCCAAAGTTAGAAAGAAATAAGATCAGAGCAGAAATAAAAAAAAGAGAGACTTAAAAAAAAATAGAAAAGATCAATAAATGTAAGAGCTGGTTCTTTGAAAAGAGAAATAAAATTGTTAAACTTTTACCAGACTCTCCAAGAAAAAGAGAGAAAGGACTCAAATAGCAGAAATGAAAGACAAGAGACAACAACAAACATCACAGAAATACAAAGCATATGAACAAATGATATGCCAACAAGTTGGACAACCTAGAAGAAATGAATAAATTCCTAGAAACATATAACCTTCCAAAACTGAATCAGGAAGAAATAGAAAACCTGAACAGACCAATTAGTAACAAAAGGGAACCTGTAATCAAAACTCACAACAAGCAAAAATCCAGGACAGGGTCTATCAAACATTAAAGGAAAAGTTAATACTGGTCTTCTCAAACTATTCCAAAAAAATAGAAGAGGAAGAAAAACTTCCAAATACATTCTACAAGGCAGCATTACCCTGATACCAACACCAAAAACTACAAAAAAGAAAACAAAATACCAATATCCCTGATGAACAGAATATAAAAATCCTCAACAAAGTATTAGCAAACTGCATTCAGCAATATATTAAAAGGATTATTTGCCATGATCAAGTGGGATTTACTCCAGGGATGCAAGGACAGCTCAATATCCACAAACTCAATTGGCATGATTTACTACATTCACAAAACTAAGGATAAAAATCATGATTATCTCAATAGATGCAGAAAAAACATTTGACAAAGAACATCCATTCATGACAAAAACTCTCAACACAATAGCTTAGAAAGAATATACCACAATATAATAAAGGCCATATATGACAAACCCACAGCTAACATCATACTTAATGGTGAAAAACTATGGGCTTTACCCTGGAGATCAGGAACAAAATAAGGATGTCCACTCTCATCACTTTTATTCAACATAATACTGGAAGTCCTAGCCATAGCAATCAGGTTTTTTTTTTTAAATGTATCTACATTGGTAAGGAAGAAGTAAAACTGTCACTATTTATAGATGACCTGATACTATCCATAGAAAACCCTAAAGGTTTCACCAAAAAAAAAAAAGAAAGAAAGAAATAACAAATGAGGGTGCCTGTGTGGCTCAGTCAGCTAACTGTCTGACTTCAGCTCAGGTCATGGTCTCTGGGTCCTAGAATTAAGATGGTAGAGGGAGTCTGCTTCTTTCTCTCCCTCTGCCCCTTCCCCCATTCGTGCACACTCTCTCACTCTTGCTCTCTCAAATAAAATCTTCCCAAAACAGAATAAATGAATTCAGTAATGTTGCAGAATAAAAAATTAATATACAGAACTTGGTTGTGTTTCTGTACACTAATAACAAAACAGCAGAAAGAAAAATTAAGGTGAAACTGTACCAAAAGGAATAAAATACGTCGGAATAAACTTAACCAGGGAGGTAAAGGATGTTACTCTGAAAACTATAAAATACTGATGAAAGAAATTGAAGAGGACACAAAACAAATAAAAAGCCATTCCATGCTCATGGAATAGAAGGTTAAAATTTCTAAAATGTCCATACTGGGACACCTGAGTGGCTCAGTCAGTTAAGTTTCTGCCTTCAGCCCAGGTCATGATCCCAGGATCCTGGGATCCCCACATCAGGCTCCTTGCTCAGCCAGGGAGCCTGCTTCTCCCTCTCCTTCTGTCCCTGCTTGTGCTCTCTCATGCTGTCAAACAAATAAATAAAATATTTGTTTATTTATTTAAGAGAGAGAGAGAATGAGAGAAAGTGAGCATGAGAGAGGAAGGTCAGAGGGAGAAACAGACCCCTTGCTGAGCAGGGAGCCTGATGTGGTACTCAATCCCGGGATTCCAGACCATGACCTGAGCCAAAGACAGTCACTCTAAAATCTTTTAAATCTTTAAAATCTTTAAAAACAAATCTTTAAAATCACCCTAAATCTTTAAAAATAAATAAATAAAATGTCCATACTACCCACTGCAACCTCAGATTCAATGCAATCCCTATCAAAATAACAACAGCATTATTCACAGAACTAGAATACTAAAATTTGTATGGAACCACAAAAGACCCTGAGTAGCCAAAGCAATCTTGAGAAAGAGCAACAAAGCTGGAGGTATCACAATTTCAGATTTCAAGATATATGACAAAGCTGTGGTAATCAAAACAGTTTGGTTCTGGCACAAAAACAGACACACAGATCAGTGGAACTGAATAGCCAATCCAGAAATAAACCCATGCCTATCTGGTCAATTAATCTAGGACAAAGAAAAAAACAAGACTCTATAATGGGGAAAAGACCATCTTTTCAACAAATGATGCTTGGACAGCTACAGGCAAAAGAATGAAACAGGACCACTTCTTACACCATACACAAAAATAAACTCAAAATGGGTTAAGAACCTAAATGTGAGACCTGAAACCATAAAACTCCTAGAAGAAAATTTAGGCAGTAATCTCCTGGACATGGGCCTCAGCAACATTTTTCTAGAAATGTCTTCTCAGGCAAGGGAAACATAAGCAAAGCAAAACAAAACAAACAAAAAACTATTGGGACTACACCAAAATACCAAATACAAAGCTTTTGCACAAGGAAATCATCAACAAAATGAAGGGGCAACACACCAAATGGGAGAAGACATCTGCAAATGATACATCCAATAAGGGGATAATAACCACAATATATAAAAAGAACTGAATACACACACACACACACACACACACACACCCCAATTATCTGCTTAAAATAGGGGCAGAGGACCTGAATAGACATTTTACCAAAGAAGACATCCAGATGGCCAACAGACACAGGAAAAAATGTTCAACATGACTAGTCGTCAGGGACATGCAAATCAAAGCTACAGGAGGTACAACCTCTCACCTGACACACAGAATGGCTACTATCAAAAAGGTCAGAAATAACAAGTGTTAGCAAGAATGTGGAGAAAAATGAACCCTTGTGCACTGTCGATAAATATAAACTTGTGTAACCACAGTGGAAAACAGTATTGAAGTGCCTCAAAAAACTAAAAATAGAGCACATGATCTAGAAATTACACTACTGGGTATTTCTCTAAGGAAAACAAAAAACACTAATTCAAAAAGATATATGCACCCCTATGTTTATTGTACCACTATTTAGCCAAGGTATGAAAGCAAACTGAATGTGCAAAAAATAAATGGATAAGAGGTCTTTCTCATGCTCCATCCTCTCTCCCTCCCTGCCTCTCTCTCATGCTCTCTCTCTCTCTCTCTCTCTCACACACGAATATTACCCAGCCATAAAAATGAAAGAGATCTTGTCATTTACAACAACAGGGATGGACCCAGCATAAGAAAATTGTGCTAAAAATATAGCATAAAAATATTATGCTAAATGAAATAAGACAGAGAAAGACAAATACCATATAATTTCACTTATATATGGAATCTACAAAACAAATGAACACACAGGCAAAAAAAAAAAAAAAGCAGAAACAGGCCCATAACTACAGAGAACAAACTTGTAGTTGTGGGGCTAGGGTGGGGTGATGGGCAAAAGAGGTGAAAGGAAGTGGGAGATACAGGCTTCCAGTTATGGAATGAATAAGTCACGGAGATCAAAGGTAGAGCATAGGGAATGTAGTCAATGGTCCTGTAATAGCCTTGTATGGTGATGAGTGGGAGGTACACCTATGGTGAGCATAACGTACAGAGGTGTCAGATCACTACACTGTACACCTGAAACTAACGTAACACTGTACATCAACTATACTGCAATAAAATTAAAACTTGAAATACCGTGTGATCCAGCCATACCATTTCTGGAGATTCGTGTGTATATATGGAAATGAAATTACTATCTCAAAGAGTTATCTATACCCCCAAGTTCAGTAGAGCATTATTTAAAATAGCCAAGACACTAAAAAATCCTCAGCTTCCAAATTCACAGAAACTAAGACTAGTTTAGTGGCTGCCAAAGTGGCTGGAAGGGCAGGCGGGGTGTGGGGGACAACAGGTAGAGGGATAGGTGAAGGTGGTCAAAAGGTACAAACTAGGGGCACCTGGGTGGCTCAGTTGGTTAAGCATCTGCTGTCCTCAGCCCACGTCATAATCCCAGAGTCCTGTGATTGAGCTCCATGTGGGTATCCCCACTCAGCAAGTAGCCTGCTTCTCCCTCCCCTTCTGACCCACCCCCTAGCTACACCACCACCCCCCCTCCCCCTCTCTTGCTGTCTCAAATGAATAAATGTGAAAAAAAAACTTTTTAAAAAATAATAAAAAAGGTACAAACTTCTAGTTATTAGAGAAATAATTTCCAGGGACATTATGTAAAGCATGGTAATAATAGTTAACAATACTGTACTGTATATTGAAAGTTGCTAAGAAGAATAGATCTTAAAAGTTAATACATGAAAAAATTTTAACTATGTGAGGTGATAGATGTGTTAATCTTATTCTGGTGATCATTTCACAATATATACATATATCAAATCATAATGCTATATACCTTAATACAATGTTTTATGTCAATCATAGCTCAATAAGACCAGAAAAAAAGAATTCAGTAACGTGACTGGCTATAATATTTATATATAGGAATTTCTATCTATAATGCAGATATAATAATCAGCAATATTTATAGGTAGCCTTCATGTATACAACCAATAATGAGAAGGTAAAAATGGAAGAAAAATCCTATTTCCAACAGCAACAAAAATTCTTAGAAATAAGTTTAACAGAATTGTAAGATATAAAAAAAACTCCAAATCACAGAAAAGACTTGAACAGATGGAAAAGCCTAATATGTTCTTGGAGAGGAAATCTCTATATCATAAGGATATCATAAGTTCTCCTGGTGTTAGTCCATAAAATTAACATGATTTCAGTTAAATAGCAGCAGTATTTTTTAAGTGAACAGCCAATTCTAAAATTTATATGGAAAAGCAAACAAGAATGGCCAGGAAAATAATGAGGGGAAGTCATCCCTATTAGATATTTGAACATAAGGCTACTAAATAGTGTGATATTAGTGCATAAACAACCAACAGATCAAGACACTAAACTGAAATTAACCCAAACATATAGAATTATTATATAACAACAAAAACGAATCTCAAATCAATGTGGAAAAGATAATGGTAAATTAACTGCGCGGTCATCTGGGGAAAAAAAGTTGGAGCCATTTATTCATTTTACACCGAAACAAATTCTAGGTGGTTAAAGTACTTAAATGTAAAAATAAAATAAACTATCATAAAAGCAGAAGAAATCACAGGAGAATTCTTTTGTAACCTCAGAACAAGGAAGGACGGAGTATGGCCAAAAAACAACAACAACAACAAAAAAAAAAAAACCCAGAGCCAAAAAGAAAAAGCAAATAAATTCTATCATTTCAATTTAAGAGTTTTCAAGACAAGAGTAAGGGAAGTCAAATGACAAGCTATGGAAAGGACAAGAACCTTCAGTAATTTGTACCTCAAACAATGGGCTAATTTTCCTAATACACAAAGAACTCCTATATGTCAATAACAAAAAATCACTAAAGCAAATATAACAATGTAACATATGAGAAGGAGCCCAAATTACAACAGAATTGAAGTTGCTTATCAGCTGACCTTAAAATTCGGGTGGGCCCAACCAATCACAAGGATCTTTAAAGACGGAAGGAGGAGGCAGAAGAGAAAGTGACAATAAAAAACAGGGTCAAAAGGATACATTCATAATAAAATAGCTACAGTCATAATAAAAGAAATGCACATGAAAAACCATACTCCAAAACTATTTTTATCAGATTGGTAAAGATCAAAAAGTTTTAAGACAGTTTTTGCTGGCAAGGAAGGGAGCAAAGAAAGAGGCATCACCGTATCCAGAAGGCAAGGGGACTAGTACAACTTCTGGGAATGACAGCTTGGGGATGACATTTCATAAAGTCTTCCTGTATTTAATGCTATTAAATAGCAATTCTGATTCAAAGAAGTTATCCAATAGGCATTTTTGCACATAGGAGAAATAATGTATGCATTGAAACATTGTTTATAACAGAAAAAAAATGAATCAAATGTCCATTAATTGGGTAGGAGTTAAATGAATTCTGACAGTGTAATATTCTGCAGCTGTAAGAAGGTATAAGGAAGATTTTACTGATATGGAACAATTTGTGAGATACAGTCTTAAATGAAAAAGCATGGGACAAAATAGGGCCAGTGGTAGGTTTGCATTTATTTTTTTAAAAGGAGGAAGGGGCACCTGGGTGGCTCAGTCTGTTACTAGTCTGCCTTTAGCCCAGGTCAAGATCCTGGGGTCCTGGGATCCCTCACAGTGGGCTCCTTGCTCAGTGGGGAGCCTGCTTCTCCCTCTTCCTCTGCCCTTCCCCCCACTCATGCTCTTCCAGAAAATAAAATCTTTTTTTAAAAGGGGGGGGAGAGGACTATAATATACATACATGTAAAGTAAAAAATTTAAAAATATGAGTATGATTACATATACATATAATGTTGGCTAACTAGAACTGAAACACTAGAGACCAGTACTATCTTGCCTCAGGAAAAATCTACCTCAGGAAAGCAGATCTGGGTGTTGGGGACACAGGAATGGGACTGTATTTTGCATATATTAACTTTTGTAATTTTGCAACCTTATAATACCTTTTCTAAAAATAAAATATAAAATTAAATATTGTGCCTAAAAAGAGAATATATCACTTGAGATTTTATTATTCTTGAGTCTAAAATCAGAATACCTCCTCTGCCCTTAGATCTCTTAGGACTGCTATTAATTTTCTCACATTCAATATTTTAGCAAGATTAACAAAGGAATATCTTCTATGAATGGGGCATAGCCCACGCATTAGTGTCTCAGATTTGATTCTCATTTCAAAAACACAGGCATTTCCCCTTTGACAGAGAAATTTCCCTAAGCCCTTCCCACAGACAGATTGACGGAAAAGCACTCCTCATTTATATGGGCCCTTTGCCAGCAACATGGGTACCGGTCAGAAACTTGGATATATTTGTCAAAGTAAGCTATTTTAACCACAAGTTGTTAATTAACATGAATGTCTCCTTCAACAGCAATTTCCCCTCATTCATTCCCCTGACTGGGCAACTGAAAAGGCTACAAGCATTTCTGGGGATAACTCTACTGGGGAGTTAAACTGAGGGCACATTTCATTTGGGATTCGTAGGATGGACTCGGGTGGTGTTTCTCCATCCCTTCCATGTCTAGTTAAGTCCTGGTTGCTGGTACAGTGGGGAGAATGGCTTCCAGAAAGGCCACTACCAACCCACAGGTACAGGGGTCATATTGGCATTGCAACAGGTTTTCTTTGGCACCCAACACCACAAACATTTGTGGGCTAGGGAGGAAACAAGATTTGAAAGGTTTCCTAGCCAGAAGCTTGTCTGGGGGGAAATTCTTCCAATCCCCAGACATGGAAATTCTCTGGAAGCAGAGAATTCCATTCGCAGATGCTTCATCAATAGAGAAGTTCTCTCATAAGGCTTATACTCAATAACACTATGTATATATATATAAAATTATGACTATACCACACTCTTCTTACCTATGGGAATTATAGGAAAGAGAATTCATTAGAATGTCTCTGTCTGTAACACACACACATAGAAATAACACAAATACTTCATACTTTAATATATGAGGCCACGTTTTATACATCCCAAACATTAATTAAAATTGAATTTTATAGATCGACATCAATAAAACTGGGGGAAAAAATGTTTTGATCAAGCATGCTAGAGGAAAGTCTAAATTATCTTTCTTATGTATAAAGGATAATATGATTTAGCAAGATCTTACAAAATCACTGTTACAAGAGGTGGACTAAAGTATGCAACCAAAAAACATGGGATAAATTATTACAGAAAAAAATGTAGAATAACGTCTTCTAGAGGGTGCATCAAGTACTTAGCTCATTAAAACATTACTTTTCTGGATTTTGTGATTTGTCCAATATTTCCATTTTAGAATTTGTTGTCATTCCTTTATCCTAAGTATTCATTTGCTCACCTCATTTGTTTCCAATATTTTCTATCCTTTTTCTAAAAGGGGTCCCTACAGACTATGTAAGCTTCAGGCCCCAGAAAACCTGGACTCACACCTGGTATTCACAGTAATTTAAAATTTTAATTTGCCCATCTGCCGCAGTATGGTTAGAATAGCAGGTCGGCTCCCGTTTTTATCCCAGAGACTCTCACATCCAGATCAGAAAATTCTGGAAACAAAGCCCAAGTCTTTAAATCCCCCATTAACTCCCTTCTCCGCCTTTGTCTCTTTGGGGCACAGGAAGCAAAATAGGTTTCCCCCCAAACTGACGTCCCCCTCCGTCTGTTAATCCTCAAGTGTGATCACTCTCCTAACATGCCCGAGGCCTCCCTGCACTCCTCATTGCATATCTTAAAAGTGGAGAATTAATTATAAGACTTAATTCTCTCAGTGATAGAACTTCCGCAAAGTGACACACTTTGCAGTCTCAACTGTAGGACTTGACATTAACCCAGCTTCTGCCAGGCAGCCTCCTATTCCCAGGCCGCTGTGCTGCCTCAAATGTTTTCACATGAGAGGCTTTTTCTACCTACTGGCTATTATGCAAAATCTAATCTTTCCTAGCAGGACTTTCCACCGGTTTGTCCTATTCAGCTACTGAAGGTTTGGTTCTAGCTATAACCTGAAATCTGTGAGAGGCCCTCAACAGATTTGTTTTTTTGTTTTTTGTTTTTTCCTGTGCATTTGGAGGGAATGGGAATTCTCTATATGGCTGACAATTATGGGAATGCACCATTCAGTTCCCCCTTCCAGAGAGCTGCTGCCACAGCAGGCAACATAGTTGGCTGTCAGCTACTGGTTCAGGATACAAAGCAGTTCACATGAAGCTAGGCTGCTCTCAGACAAAGCCCGGGCCCCCCTCCCCATCACAAGATCTTCTATTGGGCAATCACTGCTCTGGGGCTCCCTGTTGACTGGCAAAGACTTTCTTAGAGCTGCTGCAAACTGTAAAGCTCTCATCTCCTCTCTTCTTCTCCCAGGTGTCAGACCAGCATCCCAGTCCCAGGAGAGCTCTCCAACCTCCACTTCCTCTCCCCTTTATCCTTCATGGGTACTTCCCCCAATGAGTCTTCTACAAATCCAACTCATCTTAGCATCTGCTTCTCAAGGATTGATACATTACCCTAGAACACTTACATCATGTGAGTAAGGAAAGAAATTAATTCCATTTTGTTTTTGGCTTCTCAGGTGTCTTTGCCTTGGTGGAAAATAAGGAAACAAGGAAAATAATATTTATGGGGCATCAACTAAGTATCAGATACTGGGAGGCATTTTAAAATACATTGTCTCATTAGTTTATAAACTAAGTATCATTATTATCAGGTCTTAAAAAAAAATCTAAGTGAAATTCTGGTTGGTAAAGTGCCTGCTGATACGCTCAGTATTTACTGCCAGCTCTGCTTAGGTTTCTAGAATTCTAGATTTGGAGGGTGGATATAGGTCACATACAGTTTTCATTAGCCTAGGGTAAGGGGTAATAAATGCCTCATGTCCTAGGTTGAATGTGATGAGCACTATTACCTGCAGTGGTCTCCTATGCTTCTATCATCAAAAGACCCAGTTGGCCTTTTCCTCATTGATACATCCACACTCGTGTTCTAAGAGTTCTCTGCCAAAGTTCAGACTGCATCTGAATCCACATGAGGGAGTTTCAATCTTCGTATCAGGCAGCAAAAGTTCTATCAAATGGTAACTATAGAATATCATGAATGTCTCTTAAAAATTATTTAAGCTCCCTAGACTTTTCATTTAAAAAGAATATACAGAAAAAATCTAAAACTCTGAACAAAATCAATTAGAAGGAACATACCTCGACATAAAAAAGACCGTATACAACAAGTCCACAGCTGACATCACTCTCAGTGGTGAAAAGTTGAAAGCTTTTCCTCTAAGATCCAAAGAGAGACAAGGATTCCCACTATAACCACTTTAATTAATTAATTAATTAATTAATTAATTTAGAGAGAGGGGGAGGTAGGAGGAACAGAGAGAGAATCTTAAGCAGGATCCATGCCCAGTGTGGAGCCCAACTTGGAGATTGATCCCACAACCTCAAGATTATGACGTGAGTGGAAGTCAAAAGTCAGATGCTCAAATGACCGCTACCCAAGCGACCCATGATTCCCACTATTGCCACTTTAATTCAATACAATACTGGAAGTCCCAGCCAGAGCAATTAAGCAAGAAAAAGATAAAAGTCACCAAATTGGAAAGGAAGAAGTAAAATTGTCACTGTTTACAGAGGACATATTACATGTAGAAAACCTTATTAGGACTAATAAATTCAGTAAATTTGCAGGATACAAAATATGCAAAAAATCTGTTGCATTTTTATACACCGATAATGAACTATCAGAAAGAGAAATTAATAGTCTCATTTTGTGATTGCATCAAAAATAATGAAATACCTAGGAATAAATTTAACCAAGAAGGTGAAAGAATTGTATATTGAAATCTATAAAACATTAATGAAAGAACTTGAAGAAGACACAAATAAATGGAAGATACTCCGTGCTCATGGATTAGAATAATTGTTCAAATGTCCATATCACTCAAAGCAATCTACAGATTCAATATAATCTATGAAAATCCCAGTGGCATTTTTAACAGAAATATAACTCACAATCTTAAAATTTGTATGGAACCATACAAGACCCTGAATAGCCAAAGCAATCTTGAAAGAAGAACAAAGCTGATGACGACATGCTCCCTGATTTCAAACCATATTACAAATCTATAGAAATTAAAACAGTATTGTACTGGCATAAAAAAACCACATTAATGGCACAGAACTGAGAGCCCAGAAATAAATCCATGCATATATGGTCAATTATCAGTGGTGGAGTCAAGAATATACAATGGGGAAAAGACAGGCTCTTTAATAAATTGTGCTGGTAGAGACACAAACCAAGAAACAGACTCTTGGCATAGAGAACTGATGGTTACCAGAGGGGAGGTGGGTGGAGGAATGGGTGAAACAGGTGAAGGGGGTTAAGAGTACACTTGCCATAATGTGCACTGAGAAATATATTGAATTGTTGAAGCATCATATTGCACAACTGAAACTAATATAACACTCAGGAATTTAAATAAAACTTAAATAAAAACTGAAATTTAAATTAAAAACTTAAGAATAATAAATTGTATTGGGAGAATTGGACAGCCACACATAAATGAATGAAACTGATGACTATATTTTCACCATACAGAAAGATAAGCTCAAAATGGATTAAAGACATGAACATAAGTCCTGAAACCATAAAATCCCTAGAAGAAAGCACAGACAGTAAGCTTCTTGACATAGGTCTAGGCAACGATTTTTTTTAATCCGACACCAAAAGCAGTAAGAACAAAAATAAGTAAATGGGACTACATCAAACCAAGACTTCTGCACAGTGAAGGAAACCATCAACAAAATGAAAAGACAACCTACTAATGGGAGAAAATATTTGCAAATCACCTATCTGATAAGGGTCAAATATCCAAAGTATATGTAGAACTCATAAAACTCAATGGAAAAAAAAATCTGATCAAAAAATGGACAGAAGATTTAAAGAGACATTTTTCCAAAGAAGACGTCTGGCCAAAAGGCCAATAGGCACATGAAAAGATGCTCAACATTAATCATCAGGGAAATGCAAATCAAAACCACCATGAGATATCGCCTCACACCTGTCAGAATGACTATTATCAAAAAGACTAGAAATAACAAGTATTGATGAGGACGTGGAAGAAAGGGAACTCTCATGCAGTGTTGGTAGAATGAAAATCAATGCAGCTACTCTGGAAAACAGTTTTCCTCAAAAAATTAAAAAATAGAACTACCATATGATCCAGCATTTCCACTTCTAGGTATTTACCCAAAAAAAAAAAACCCTTATGAAACTCAGAAAAGAATATAGAACCCCA